>NC_040040.1:3390287-3690287 GCF_003713205.1 Coffea eugenioides | reverse complement strand
AAAGAAGACAAGGCGACTAAAGTCTAAAAGACAAAAACAAACATTCTTCAGTCCTGTGGGAGTGCTTCCTTGGATTCTCCTCTCATCTGTTTTTGAACCCAAAGGATTTTGAGGTTTGAGATGATGTCGAGGACACCGGACCAATTACGGAAGGTGGGGACAGGACTATCAGCACCATCCCCGCAACCCTTCCTCACCCCCAGACCAGAGAGGCGAATGCCGAGGCTTGATTCCAGAGCTTCTACTCACGAATGGAATTCCAATCGTCCAGACAAAGATACAAACAACAATAAGGAGGTCAATATTCAAGTGCTCCTTCGATGCAGGTCTCTGGATTTCTACACCTCTCTCTCTCTCAATTCTAATTCCCTGCTTGCGGTCGTTCGTCTGTGTGGGAAAATACATTCTCTGCACTTTTTCCCCACCTTTTTATGCTTAATCTGTAGTCTGGGCTTGCGTGGGTGTTGGGCCTTTTTGTGGATGGGGGTCTGGGACGTAGGAGGTTCCACCGGTGTTATGGTGTGGATCATGATATACTTGAATACGATTTCGACTTCTTTTTTCTTCTTTTGTTTTTTGGTTTAAATAAAGTTGCGAATTTTTTTCTTCTTGATTTAAGATGAAGTTTCATTTGATGGCTGTAGAGACAGTTGCTTGTTTTGATTGAAATTTTGGTCCTGGGAGGGTGTGAAATTTGATGGACAAGCAGTGCATTACACGTGAATGGATAGTTTCTGATTGCTTATCTTTATGTGGGTTAATATCTTGAAGCTTCATCCTTGAGATGTGACACAACTAAATTTTCATCGAGAATGATGACCAGGATTCAGGATCCTGTATCAAATTTCTGAATTTTTTGTTATTGTTTTATTTTTGGTACCTTTTAGGCCGTTGTGCGACGATGAGTTAAAAATGAATGTGGCCAAGGCAGTAACCTGTAATGAGAGTAAAAGAGAAGTCACTATTTTGCAAAATGTGGCTAGCAAGCAAGTAGATAGGGTTTTCACTTTTGACAAGGTCCGTTCATCCTCTTATTGAAATTCATGTACTCCATCTTTACTATACACATGCAATATATGTTAGTGATACCATGACATTGTCTGGAAATGTTTGTCAGGTTTTTGGGCCAAAAGCACAGCAAAGATCAATATATGATCAAGCTATTTCCCCAATTGTTAATGATGTTCTTGAGGGGTTCAATTGCACTGTCTTTGCATATGGACAGACAGGAACAGGTAAAACCTATACAATGGAGGGAGGAATGAGAAACAAGGTAGAGAGATTTGTGCTGGATTTTGTGAATATTGTCGAATACCGTTCCCGTTTTATTTCACCTAGGACTTATGGAACCTGTTTTGCCTCAGGGCGGTGATTTGCCTGCTGAGGCGGGTGTTATTCCAAGAGCAGTTCGACATATCTTTGATTCCCTTGAAACTCAAAATGCTGACTATAATATGAAAGTTACCTTTCTGGAACTGTATAATGAGGAAATAACTGATCTACTAGCTACAGAGGACTTCTCTAAACCTCTGGAAGAGAGACAAAAGAGGCCCATCTCCCTGATGGAGGATGGGAGAGGTTGTGTTGTTGTAAGAGGACTGGAAGAAGAAACTGTATACAGTGCGAACGAGATTTATAACCTTTTGGAACGAGGGGCTGCTAGGAGGCGCACAGCAGATACATTGTTGAATAAGCGTAGCAGGTATGGGACATTTTTCTGTGTAGCATGGTGCATAGAGAAAAGTATAAGACTAAGACATCCGGTTTCTGTTGCAGCCGTTCTCATTCTGTATTTAGCATAACCATTCATGTAAAAGAATCTGCTATTGGAGATGAAGAGCTTATTAAATGCGGCAAGCTCAATCTTGTAGATTTGGCCGGATCAGAGAATATTTCTCGTTCAGGTGTCCGAGAGGTAATGTGTTTAGTTTTGTAAAAGTGACCCTGGCATATTGTTATGTTGATAATCATTTTTCTCCTCCAACCTCACTTGTGACAGAATCTTATTTTACTAACTAAAGCTGTTAGTGTGCCTGAGAAAAACGTTAACCTTACAGTTACATATGGAATCGAAACGAAAGTCCTTATTTTGCACAAAAGAAAAATGCTTTCTCCCTTTTTTTAATCTGAATAGAATATGACTCCACCTGTTAGATCATGGTGGATATTTCACTCTGATAATTTTTAGTAAAGGATTGCTATCATCTCTCTTTTCCTTGTTTCAATTGGCGCAGGGGCGTGCGCGAGAAGCTGGAGAAATAAACAAAAGCTTGCTGACATTAGGTCGGGTCATAAATGCACTGGTGGAGCATTCTGTTCATGTACCTTACAGGTTTGTTTCCACAAATTGGTTATATCCTGTAATCTGAACTTCTTTTGTTTTTGTTGTTTATTAATGGCCTCTGGTACTGTATTATGCAGGGATAGTAAGCTGACAAGGATCTTAAGAGATTCACTGGGAGGCAAAACGAAGACTTGTATTATTGCAACGATCTCTCCATCTGCTCATTGTTTGGAAGAAACTTTAGGCACACTAGACTATGCTTATCGTGCTAAAAACATAAAGAACAAGCCAGAGGTGTTATAGAATTTTCATGTGGTCTCACTTTCATTAGATTCTCTAGTTGAAATGAAGCTCAGATAGTATATCTTATCTTTGCAGGCAAATCAAAAGATGCTGAAGGCTGTGTTGCTTAGAGATCTGTACTTGGAAGTGGAGAGAATGAAAGAAGGTGTTTGATCTATCTGCATATCTTAATTCTTGCTTAGACATATTCAATTACTTACGTTTTAATGGAACCAAACCAGATGTTAGAGCTGCAAGGGAACGAAATGGGGTTTACATTCCACATGAAAGATTTCTTCAAGATGAAGCTGAAAAGAAGGTATTTGAATCAGAAGCTCTTCCACAATTCTTTTGTAGTTTTATATTCAGTTTATAGGATTTGATTTTTGTGTTTCAACCCATCACCTCGTGCAGTGCTTCACATAGGGCATTCTCATACTTCAGCTGCCTTGTTTCTTATAGTCCATTAGTAGGGTATTGGATATGTGATTTATAGAAGTCTTACAAGTCGCAATTTGTTTCTAATGTAAGTTCTCTATCTCAAAGTTTCCCTTTTTGCACTTTCTCCCAAATGACTCGTTTTGAAAACATAAAAACATAATGTGAAAGCTGCATATGCTTATACACCAATATATGGTGAGCCATGCCAGATGATGATCTCCAAGACTCCAAAAGCACAACCTTCTCTGAGTAAGAATAAGATTTCTGCCAATTGAACTCTGTGTAACACTTCTTCTCATGGATCTCTTAGAAAGTAATGAGGAACACTATTTGCATGAGGTGGCTTCACTGTAACAAGAAATCCTCATCCATCCCGATTGTTCAATGCGCTTGAATTTCTGAAGGTTTAAGCTGTATTTTTATTTTGTAGGCAAGAAATGAGAAGATGGAGCAATTAGAGATTGATCTAAACATCAGTGAGAAGGTATAACTACCTTGCAGACTTGAACTACTTATTGCTTTTCTTTTTTTCCTTTTGGTTGCACCATTTTCTAATCATGATTCCTACTGTTCCAGCAAGTTACAAAGTTCCGGGAGTTATATCTCACTGAGCAAGAAGAGAACTTGAATGTTCAAAGTGAGCTCAAGGATTGTAAGGTACATGTAGCAGAGTGCTATAAATATGTTGAGTTCAGTTATTATTTGTTTTATTAATAATTTTAAGGTTCTGTATTTTAGTTAAATCTTGAAAGACAGAGCACGGAATTGCAAGATCTACAGGAGAAGTACAACATAGCTACTATCAAGTTGAAGGAGAAGGAGTTTATGATATCCAAACTACAACATTCAGGTAAAGAGTGTATGTTTCTGAAATTAAGTGCCTCTGTTAGCAAGTTATCCCACACTCTGATTCTCTTGGTGCTCAAACAGAAAGCTGTTTAACTGATTGTGCCAAGGAGCTGCGTGTCAATTTGCTGCATGCATCAGAAGATATTGCTGCTCTGTTTGCAAAACTAGGTATGTTTTGCAAAACTACTCCTACGTTCGTACTCTGTTTTTGCATACGCACTCTTATAAATTGTTTATTGATCAAAATCTTCGTGCTTTTTTGAAGTTGTTGTGGAAGAAGTGATGAGGTTCAGTAAATATTTTCCAATTCTTACAGGAATTTGTTTCAGTTAAAGATGTAGAGTTGTAGACATGTTTCTATGCTGATTAACACCAAAAATTATCAATGGTTGTGAAAGATGTGATATTTTTGGAAGCAACAAGTCAACCAACTGCACTAACATGTGCACTATTTTCAGAAAAGAAGGATAGATTGGAAGCAGAAAATCAAAGTTTGCTTCTTACGTTTGGTTCACGGCTTGACCAAAGCTTAAAGGACCTACATAAAACCATTCTTGGGTCAGTAGGTGAGCAACAAGAACAACTCGGAAGCATGGAAGAGCACATCTGCTCATTTCTTGCAAGCAAATGTGATGTAAGCAACTGATGCAATACAGAAAAAAGTTTTGAGATTTGTTTGGTCATACAGTTGAGTTTCATACCTTCAATGTCCATCAGGTGGCCCAGGTTATGGAATCAAAAATCAAGAGAATGACAGAGACTTATACTTCAGGAACGGAAGCTTTGAGAGAATTTGCTGATGCCCTGCAGATGAAAGCTTCTTCTGATATGCAGCAGATGAATTCTATGATATTATCTCAAGCAACTGAAGTGAAGAATGTACTAAGACCTTCATTCTTTTCATTTTATTGTATTGGATATATGTGTATAGTTATTGCGTAGATATAATGCCTTTCTTTGTATATGTAGTTCCTTGGAACTGCAATTTTAGAGGCCAAGGATATTATTTTAGACATTCAAAGATCTGTTGATGAGCAAAGACAACTAGTAGCTTTCTCTGTCCAGCAACGAGAAGAGGTTTATCTTGTTATCTTATGCTGATATTAGCAACGCCATATTTATTTAGAATTGCTATCTTCTCTGTCATTGTAGTTGACTATTTTATGGCTAATGCAGGGATTACATCGAAGTCTGATATCAGCACAAGAAATTTCGAGGGCAACACTTAAATTTTTCACTGATATTAGTTATCATGCTTCTGAACTGATGAAAGTTCTTGAAGAAAGCAAAATTGATAAATTCCATGAGTTTCAAAGTTTTGAAAGGAGCTTCAAGGTGGTCTTTTTGTCTTGGCATCATATGTGGTTGATATTGAAGACAATAAACTATTCCTAACATGACATAGTTGTTATCTCTCCACATAAACAGGAGGATGCACTTCGAGATGAAGAATTGGCTATGGAAAAAATTGCAGCAATACTAGCAAGTCTGAGAGCCAAGAGAACTGATATGGTGAGTCACTTTGTCCTTTCTCATCTTGGATTCTCTAGAGGTAAAATAACTAATAACATGTTCATCCTTTTGGTTTTGAAAAAAAATTCAGGTGTCTGATGCCTCAAGAAAATTTGAGGATTCATGTTTACAAGAGAATAAGAAATTTCTCAAAGTGCTGTCCAATGTACAGTTGGTTTCAAGTAAAGCAGAGAAGGAGTTAGATCAATATGTGGAGAAGGTGAAGTCCAGTTATACGGAGGACACGTTCATCTCAGCACAGAGTAGAGCAACAACGGAAGATTTCCTGCTGGAATGGTCTGCTCTTATATATCCCTTTGCAGCATATCGTGTTATGAGTTTAATATATTGTCGACTATGGGGGGGGGGGGGGGGGGGGGAGAGAAAGAAGACAGTTCACTGACAATAGCAAATTAGTAGTACCCAACAGACAGAGCTGTAGTCTAGTACTGCTATCAAAATTTGAACTTGAATGACAATAACTGTTATTGAACTAAAACATTTGTAGGGAAGGGAAATCATGATCTGTCTGATTAGCAGTTGTTCAATCCTTGAGAAAACTACTCCTGTGAACTTAAGCTATTTTTTGTTGTGTGTATGTATAGTGCAAATAAGATGGATTGCATCAGTCAGCATCAGCAAAATGCACAGTTAGGCATCAATAGTCTAATAAATTCGGGTCTTGCAGAGATAGAGTCGGTTGCTCGGTAAGCCTTCCAAATTATTTCTTCTACTGATGTTTTTAATAGTCTCTGCCTTGATTATATACTCTTTGTACTTGTGTTCATTCTTTCTCCACATGACAGGGAAAGAATTAACGGAAATTGCGCAGCACATCAACAACTCGTATCAACTTCCTCATCTACTGATGCACAATATGAAGCCCAGCGCCAAGATTTGCTGGTCTCTGCGAAGGGTAATTAAATCTCTTTGCACGAGTTGTGGTTTCTTTTTGCTTGAATTTTTCCATAGAGGTCAAAGCCAGCATCTATCTAACACAGAAGTTCATTTGCAGATTCTTTGGTGCTGGACCATCAAAACAAGAACCAAATGCAATGCATGTCAAAGATCTGCTCAGGTACGCTGGATACATTGCGAGAGAACCACGGTGTCCGCATATCTGACATACGGAAAAGGCTGGAACAAGGCCTTCAAAAAGATTATTTGGTGCGTAGTTGCTTATAACTCCTTTAGACACTAAACTATAAGAGCATATATAACATAGATTCGTAGTTTGTTTTACACCTATATCTAACCTATCAGAAAAAAAAACTCCATGCATTTGTGTCAAAATTATGAAGATCATAACAAGATGTAGTAAGATAATGGCGGACACAGACAATCAATCATAAGTATTCTTGCTGCCACAAATTCTGATTTACTGAATGATGCTTCTTCCCAAGCAGGTCGATCAGAACACTGACTATGTTCCTGAGAAGCGAAAGATAGAAATTCCCAGCGTCACATTCATAGAGGAAATGAGAACAGCGGCAACTTTAGAGAGTAAACGAAAAATAGGCAGTGACGGGAACAAAACTCAGCAGCAGCAGCAGCAACTAGGAGGAAAGCGTTTGGAGATGTCATCCAATAGGACTCCTTTTGGTGATGTAAATTAGTTGGTGTGGTTGGAAAAAGATCTTGGTTGTTAATAAGCTGTGACTTCTAATCATAAAGCACTCATCACTTGATGAGCAATTTGCGTTTTTTGTGATCGCTATTGTTTTTCGAAGTTGATAACATGCCTAGAGCTCTCTCTATTTTTTTTTTTTGGAGTAAGACGCATTAGGCAAGCCTTGTGCGACGGGTGGATATCCCAGGAGAGCTCTGTTTTCAAGTGAACGTAGTGAATTGAAGGCAGGCTCCTTTGGCAAAGTGAAGGGGAAATCAATGGTTATGATGTATCCTCTCCTCTGGAATGGGAACAGTGAAATCACGAAGAAGAGAAAGAAATTAATGATAACAACGACAATTAACGTCTCTGTAAATAAAAAAAAATCACCACCCTACATATAAATTATAAATTATATAATGGGGCTGTTCTTTTTCTGTTAGTTATTTATTTATTTTTGGGACAACAGTGGCTGCTGGAAAGCTGGTCTACATCCAATTATGAAGCAAAAGCTATCACATGAGGCCACATGTACTGCTTACTACTATAAAGGATAAAGGGGTTCCAAAGATTGCACATCAAATTCTGTAGAGTCATGATATGGACCTTGGTCAAGAAAAAAATCTGCAAGAATCAAACTTAGTCCTGTATCAATGGGCTGCTGGCACACCCCGCCAAGTTAATCTCTCTACAGAGAAACAAAGATGAGTAGTAGTAAATGGTAGATTTTAGATTGGTCGTGCGATTCTATATTTTTTTAACAAACAATGAGATGAGGCTGCTCTACTTTGCAAAAAGGCAAGATTCGTAAAATATTGTCTTGACGATTGAAGAGTGGCCACCTCCCAAGTCTTACATGCGCCTACGTACCTACGATACGAATTTCCATGACCATGACCAAGACCAAGTAGTGTGTGTGTGTGTGTGTTTATCCAAACTCGAACGCCTCTTTCTTTTGATTAGCTTAATCACTCTTTTTTAAGCCTCTCCTGTTCTTGTCCGATCTGAATCTCACTTGAAACTTTAAAAAGCTGGTCCATGTCAACCTCAAGCCATCGTTGTTGATGCGTGTGTGTGTGTGTGTATATATATGGAGTACCATATTGTTTATAACTGAACGCCCCTGTCATTTTTATTTCATTTATTTACACACCGGAGAAGAACAACATCATTGCATTTGCATTGGATAATTTCATTATCTGCAGACCCAACTGCTTCATGTCTCCCCCACCACCCCAATACTATTATCTATATCTATATATCTGGGCATCCAAATATCAATGCGAGCAAACATCTTAGATATTTATCCCACTATACGTTTTTTTTTTTATACATCATCTGTTTCGGCCGATCAATTGGTTACCTGCTTCATTTGCGGGGCTATTATGCAAAGGGTCCCAACATTTTCTTCTCCTCCTACTACAGTACGTTGCTGCAATGTCAATTTCAAGCCATCGTTGTTGATGCATATGTGTGTGTGTGTGTGTCCATATATACGAGTACTAGTATATTATATTTAGGTAGGTGTTAACTGACCGCCCCCTGTCACTTTTATTTCATTTATTTACGCACCGGAGAAGAGAAGAACGTCATTGCATTGCATCTGATAATTTCAAATCTGGAGACCCAACTGCTTCATGTCTCCCCCACCACCCCAATACTACTATCTATATCCATATATATCTGGGTATCCAAATTCCGCGCGAGCAGCCATCTTAGATATTTATCCCACTATACGTTCTATATATATATATATCATCCGTTTCGGCCGATCACTCAGTAGCAGGGTACTTGCTTCATGGGCGGGGGTATTATCAATTATGCAAAGCAAAGGGTCCCAACATTTTCTTCTTCGCCTGCTACAGTACTACTACGTACTTGATTGATGATAAGGAAGGTTCATTATAAGGTTGCAAACGAGTCGAACCGAATCGAGTTTTGGCCTAATCGATCCGAGTTTTAACTTAGTTTTATTGCACTCGAATTCGAGTTCGAGTTCGACGAGCTGACAATTTAAAACTCAAGCTCGATCTCGAAAAAATAAAAAAATTATTATTTTATTTTTAAAAAATAAAATAAATAATATTTTTTTCTTAATAAATAATAAAATATTAATGATATATATGTAATTTTATTATTAAAATAAAAAATAATATATATATATATATATATATATATATATATACTCGAGTTCGGGAGTCGATTCGCAAGCTAACGAGTTTAAGATTTTGAACTCGAGTTCGAGCTCAAATTTGACTTGAGCTAGCTCGAGCTCCGAATCGAGTTTTGGCCTAATCGATCCGAGTCTTGAATTAGTTTTATTGAACTTGAACTCGAGCTCTAGCTCGAAAAAATAAAAAAATTATTATTTTATTTTTAAAAAATAAATAAATAATATTTTTTCTTAATAAATAATAAAATATTAAAAATATATATGTAATTTTATTATTAAAATAAAAAATTATATATATATATATATATATATATATATATATATACTTGAGCTCAAGAGTCGGCTCACAAGCTAACGAGTTTAAGATTTTGAACTCGAGTTCGAGCTCAAATTTGACTCGAGCCAGCTCGAACTCCAGTCTCGCGAGCTAACGAGTTTAAAATTTTGAACTCGACTTCGAGCTCAAGTTTGACTCGAGCCAGTTCGAGCTCGGCTAGAGCTCAATATCCACTCGAGCTCGGTTTGTTTGCAGCTCTAGTTCATCATACTTACTAGCATCACAATTTTCCGTCGGCCTCGTCTGGCACCGTGATTATGCAAAATCCCTCTTCTTTCCCTTTAATTTTCATGTGCTCCAGAATTCATTGGCGTAGGGGAAATTGCTAGGTTGGACATGCAGCTTACGAGGCATCTTCTCCACAAAACTTGTTTTAGCAATCAAATACTCAACAATAATAAGAGGTCCACTGGATCTCATGCAGCCAATAGGAATAAGGTCAACCAAACTTTTGGGGTGACCATCACCACATACTGCCCGATGCGATGCCTCGCTCAGAAGCTTCCATTAATCAGTTTCTCATTCACACTTGTGTGGTTTCTTTCATCTTTCACCAAACAATCAGTTTCTAATTCACACTTGCGGTTTCTTTCATCTTTGACCAAGCAATATCCTTCTCAATCCAAAAAAGGAAAAGTGTAAAGTTTCTTCGACGCCCAGGAAGGAAGAAGAAAGCGATCTCCAACATTTTCGATTCCACCACCTTCGTGGTTATTCAGAATTTCAGATTACTGCACCAGCAGCAAGCAACACCTGACATGACTTGTCCAAGTTACGAATATGTTCTTGTTATGACTTGTGACTTACTCGGTTTCTTTCTTTTCTTTTTCGATTCTCAACGATTTTAGTATCATATCATTTTGTGGATAAAATTAAAAATATCTTATACTTTATCTTCCCGCCCCCACCCCCACCCCCACCCCCACTGTTTCAGGCTTTCAGCTAACCAGTTTCTTATCCCTCTTTTGTCCCCAAAAGATAAGCATCTTAACTTTCATTTGAACTGAAAATTTTTTCCGTTCTCAGTATCGGAGGATTCATTCTGCCGGAAGTTCCGAGTCTATGGCCTTATTTAAATTTATGTTCATTGTTTAGAAACTTTAAATTTTATATACACTGACAGTGTATACACTATCATTGTTTGATTCATAACGTATATGCAAAAGTTGCATTTCAAATTTAAATTTTACATAATTGTCATTCATCCAATATTGACAGTGTATACACTGTCAGTGTAGGAAAGATTAATCCTAATTCTTTTATGAAATATCCATATCACGTTCAATAATTGGTTGACCTTCAAACTGTTGCCAAAGTCGGTGCTCGTAAGCCGGTAGCCTAAGCTAAGCAACAACAACTTGTAACAAGATTTTTGTCAATATAAACCGCAAAAAATAAATGCCTAACAGCAAACATGTTTCAATTAGGGAGGAAAAGAGACAAATTGCTTCAATTAGGCGTCATGGATGAGCTCATTTTATGAGTGTTCCATGGCACACTAACTCTTGGTTGAAAAATGCAGTTAGTGACAAATTTATTCAGAGCGTTGCATAAACTTCTGGATATCGATCCAAAAGGCAATATACCACTTATTATGAGCCACGCTAATCATTTGGGAAAGATGTCTACTTTTGCTTGAGCATGTTCTTCCCAAATGGAGTGCAAAAGTAATCCGAAGCCCAATTGGAGCAATCATGAATGGTGCACTTCAGAAGAATCGTAAATAGTAATTGATTCATTAATCGACAACGTCTTCTGGAAAGTCGGTTACAACTCGAAAAACGTTCTGCATCATCAGCACAATCATAGCATCAGGATCTCAAGAAATGTAGTACTATTAGTTAATTATTACAATGCCACCAAAAGTTTTTAAAAAAAAAAATTAAAGGATGCGTACTTTTGAATCATCAACACTCGACAAATATGGTCATCTTAAAAGCTTATTAAATAAATTGTGAAAGAAAAAATTCTGAAATGTGCGCCCTTCATCGTGTAATTTCACTTCCTCTTTCACTATTGACAAAAGTAATTTTCATTTTTCTTCTATTTAGAATTAATTAGTAATAAAATGCATTTCAGTTTTTTTTTTTAAAAAAAAAGGAATCACGGGTTTCATCTCATTTTTTGGTCATGGAACTATGGAAGTGGTATACAAACAAACCAAGCACGCATTTTTATTTTTTAAGTTAGTGCGTCTCTAAAGTCTAAACCACCAGCTCTTGGGCTGGTGGCCACCACCAAGCCCTTAAGGCTTTGGTGGGGTGGGAGGCAAGGTTTCCCACCAAAATGCCACTCTTGTGGCTCTGCTTCAAATCCAGACGGGTGCGTTGTGCACCCGTCTGGTCCGGTGATGGTTCTGTCCCTATCGGTCTCCATAAGCTCAGTTGAGCCTCCTCGTAGATAGAGTAGGAATAGGAGTAGAGTTGACAATTGACAATTGACAAAAAAAAAAGTTAGTGCGTCTCTAATATGACACGAGGAGCAGTAAAAACCAGTAATTAGATCTCCACTGCCCATAACGCCTAATCATGTTTCCGGGAGAAATAATTCCCCGTCTTTTCTGATTCGCTTTCCCAACAATCGCAGCTTTATAAATTGTAAATGAGTTGTCGTCTTTCATGAATCCATATGCGAAAAGACATTTTCTGGGTTAATAATATCGAGCTTCGGACAACGTTGGACGGCTAATGTAAGATCTAAGATGGCACATTTGCTCTTTCTTTCTTTCTTTCTTTCTTGAGGGCAGCAGTGGCGTGGCTGCATTGCAAGAGCCTATGGATGTATGTGCTACTTTTTCAATTTTTTTTCATGTCTCCGTCCATGTTTTCAATTAAAGAAACGAAATGCACCGGCCACAGCTATTCTCGTATTTCAAGAGTGTGGCAATTGTCAGGTGGGAAATGTTGCACCGCTCCACTATTTTGGGGAGACGAATTGCTAATGCTACTATTTATTCCTATAATTAATGTTTGTACGAACCTCCGCTCTTAACTCTGGAGCTTATACTTTCTGTCACTTAATTAAGTTTCATTTTTATTGTATACATTGTGTTAGTCCGTTTTAGAAGTTCTTTTTGTTTGAGAGAAGACTTTAATTGTCAAAAGAGGGAAAGAATAGGAGAGGATTCGAAACTCGAATCAAGAACATTATTGTAGTCAGTCACTGACCGGTGTCCTTGCCGTTTTAATTTGATAGGAATTTGAAAGTTTATGCAGACTAAACTTCAAAATTGATTCTCTGATTGATAAAAGGCTAAAAAGTTTGCATTAAAAAAAGAATAAATGTTGTATTTAACATCCGTTCAATCATGACAATGTATCCATTATTAGTGTATATAAAATTAATCTTTAACAAAAAAAAAAAAGAGTTCAAAATTGATATAAAAAGGTTTAGGGTTAAAAATAAAAAAAAGTCTTATGTGGTATATCTAATACACAGGAAAGCTCCCTATGGTTTCAAAACGTACAAAACGAAACCTCATATTTTGAACTAAATTGTAAAACTGACGGAATCCGATAAACTTAACGGAAATGACGGTCTCAGCTGTTAAGCTTCTCGGATTCCGTTAAGTTTACCGTTATGTTTATTGGATTCCATTAAATTTTCTGTTATATTTACCGAATTCCGTTAAGTTTACTGAATTCCGTCAGTGTTACAATTTAGTTCAAAACATGAGCTGTCGTTTTGTACGTTTTGAAATCATGGGTGACTTTTCTGTGTATTAAGTATACCATACGAGGCTTTTTTTGTTTTTAATCCAAAGTTTTACAACCTCTCCTTTAAATTTTCTTGCCATCCTTGACTACTTCTCATAGGTTTTGCTTATGATCAGTAGATATGCTGTTGTTTGCATCATGTATAATGTTTTTGTGCATGTACAAGCGAGTCCGTGTGTACGGGATACCGTATACGCATATCTACATGATTTCCTGCGTATGTGTTACTACAGAAGTAGGAAAACTTTTGTTTTTTTAAACAGAAATAGATACTGTAACGAAAGAACGCGACAGGCGTAAGAATTAAGTGATTAATTTTTACATGTCACTAGATGGTTTAACTATAAAAAAAAAAAAAGCTTCTGCATGAATTCCTTTCGTTTTTTAAAATAAAAATTATAGTAAGTGATGCAATTACATGCCTTTATGGAAGGGGATTGATAGGGTTGAATTATACGATATGATGGTCATTAAATTAGTGATTCAGTCAACAGATATTGGGTTACGCTAATTTTAATTAGGCACGATCTACATAATCTTTCTCCACCAGTTGAAACAGGCCACCCGCTCTGCCTTGCCCAAAGTTGATTAATATTTTAATACAAACTTACCTTTCATGGCTTCCTATTCCTTGCTACCATGCATGGCCTTTTGATTAATGTGCTAAAAAGGTCCTTTTAATTCCAACTTGCTCCTTCCAAACTAACTAAAGTAAATCGTTTATGGGCATAAGGAACCATTTTCCTTCAATCCAGTAGCCTTTTACGCCTCCCACATACGAGCTAAGGTACAGAACTTCACACCGGTCAAGGAATAAGGCGTACGTTAGAGGTCAAGAATAGTTCAATTGAAGGGATAATCCAATAACTTGAATGAAAATTTGATTACCCAAATGATAGTTAATACTGCATAATCATCGTTTCAGCGACGTGGGTTGTTTTGGCAATTACGTATGCCCGTAGCACGGCTTTTCAACACTTGGTCGGTTTGGATATTAAACAATTGAAAATTGAAAAAGGAAGAGAATAGCTAAAAAACTCGTATACATTCTTTAAACTTTAGCCACCTGTTTGACAGTAATCGATTGCGCAAGCTGTAAGAAATACCATCAAATTAACAAATAGGCTGGCACTCGTTTATATTTGTGTGCAAAAACAAGAGAGAGAGAGAGAGAGAGAGAGAGGAGAGAGGTTTCTGCCATTTTCTACCAACTGCTTGGTACGTAGTTTATCATGGAGGATGGAGGGGATGGATTGTGAAGTGGGAAACAAGTCTCCGCACATGCTCCGGCCTCGGTTCCATGCAGGTTGATAATATTTACGCTTCTTGTTCAGAAATAATAAAGGGATAATTTCAGAAACTTCCCTTGAGGTTTTTGATAATTTCATGTGGCTCCTTTAAGGTTTTTAAAATTACACCTACCGATTTAAATGATAATTCTAGCCTTAATATTTTAATAAAACTCTCTTGTTGCCATGTTTATACAAATGATGGATTTTATAATTTTTTTCTTTTTTCTTCTTCTTCATTTCTCTTATATTTCATTAGAAGTATAGAAGAACTATCAATGTTTTTACTAATATCTATCCAGATCAAACTTTAAACTAGTAATTTTTTTATGACTTTTAATATCATCCAATTTTTTGTAACTCTTTTTTTTTTAATCAAAATCAAGAATAAGTCAATAATAATTAAAAACAAATGACCCAAAATCACTACAAACTATGGTAGTTCCATCACTAAACTAGTTCGTAAACTTTTATTAAAAACATAGTCCATAAACTTAAAAAACACAAGATAACACTTTGTTCTCTATCTTAAAAAGAATCTATATTCCCAATAAAACACTGTAAAAAATAGCTTATCATAGCAAAAGATTTATTATTATAGTTGATTATTAAATAACAAATATTAGCGTGAAAAACTTGAGACTCCTTTTTTTTAAATAATTGTATCAAATTACTTTACAATTGTTTAGAAGAATGAATTAAACTTTATAAGATAAGGGCATTTTAGGGTATTCATTAAAATTTTGACCTTATTTTAAGGTTTGGTTACCAAAGTATCAAATTAAGGGAGGTAAGTATAATTTCTAAAACTTCAAGGGAACTAAGTGAAATGGTAAAAAATCTCAGGGCAGGTTTCTGAAATTATCCCAATAATAAATGACTTCTCGTTAATGGTAATTAAATTTGCTTAATGATTCCAAAGCTGGGAGGTTAATGATTTTGCCTTTTCAACAATATTGAAGCCTGAAATCATCTGTCCCCATTTTTCTCTGTCCCGTCCCTATTTTATTATCTCGGTGAAAATAGCCGAGTCAGGTTCATTGAATTGGCTCGAGTGCTTAGATAATGAACGATTTAGCCTGTGTAACGGTGCATGCCAAGGATCAATTAGGCATGATTTACGAACTGACTATTGGCTACTCTGAAGCAAGCCACGTCCTTTGTTCTCTCTGACTTTGAATACTTCTGTTGTTCCCTCTTCTGTGTATATGTGGGATCCAAGCTACGCAAGCTTAAGATTTATAAAATTACAGAACGGATGTGGTAATTCTGTGCCAACACTGCGACATAACAAATTATTTATCCCTGAGTGGGGCGACGTACGGCCGACAGTTTTTTATCCTTAACATGTTTCCATCTTTGAAGATATCTACGTTAAATTTGGATTCTCTAGTTGAGCTACCTAGATCCATCTCTACGTAGGGCGAGATTCACGTTACATAACATCCAGTACGTATGCATCCAGTTGTTGCTTGACACCCGTTCCCTCCGCCACTGTGTGTAAGTGCTTATCTTGTTGAAATGTAATAGTAAAATGTTAGCTTACAATAGGTGAAAAAAAAAAAGATAAATCATGAACAGGACCAAAAAAAAAGTAATATACGTTAAAAGAATTTTGTTTCCGCATCAAAATCAATTGGCAACAAATGAAGAGATCTAGAATCTTTTATTAATCAGTGTAAATGATCTCTGGCTAACTTGTGTGGTATTATTTTCTTTAACAAATAATATTATTTTATGAGTAAATCTTATGTATACTGACAGACAGTCTATACAACATCAAAAGATTATCCTCTTTTTTGGGAGGGAGGAGGGGTTTTAACGAGTTGGAAAGGCAACCAAAAGGGCAGTCAATATAATTAACACAAAAGATACGGTGGTATATAAAATAAACTTACTGGTCAAAGACTCAAAATCAAATGTATTAGTGGGTTTTTGCCGGTACATAATACTTACTGTATACAATGTACGTACTAATCAGTCAACTTTTGGAATTTCTATAGTATTATCCTCGGCTGGCACGCATGTATCCCCAAAGGAGAGTTGAGATAGAATTGGCAACCTATATTCCAGCATGAGAAGAAGCTGATATCATAAGCTCTACATGATGTAAATTGTAGTGTAACCTGTCAAATACTTACAAATACACGTACCAAGAGCCTGATGCGTGCCCATATTTACATACATACTAAATTTCCTTCCCCTGTTTTGGAAAGTCTTGCTGCATCATTTATGGAAACAGTGCACACCTGTCCACTAATTCATGTATTATGCGCTTAATTAGGTTGGGACTTGGGAGTTTACTGAGTTTTCAATGCTTATCATGAAAAACAGTTCAACACCTTGCAAATTCTGAGTTGGCCACGTCGACTAATACTGTTCAGCAGCCCATTTGGTAAAAATCCGGATGACATAAGAAATTATTTGATCAACCTAGTACTTTTTAAAGCAACAAACACTTAAATTCATAAAGGCACGCCAACCATTACAAAGTGCCTCGACGCTGACTTGTCAGTCTATAAGGGATGAGGGGCTGGTGTGATTGCAGGCCAAATTGTACTGCACTTTTCACCATTGATGATTCATCGTGTTAACTCGGTCCGATTTGAACGATTCATTTTAAATTTAGATTGTTTATTTTAAAATTATAGAACTTGAAATAAACAATTTAAATTTATAATTAACAGTCTAAGCCTAAATCAGGCCGAGCGAAGTGTGATCCAATTTGGACCGTAAGAAGCACTCTGTTGTTGCATGCAACCACAACGACAGAGGCCCTCCCTTTATTAAGGGATAATTGCAGAAACCTCTCCTGAGATTTCTGACATTTGTATTAACCTCCTCTATGGTTTGAAAAATTACACTGACCTCCCCTGATGTTACTAATCCTTTCCAAATTTAGTCCAAACGATTAAAATATTATTTTGTACCAGATTTGCCCATTGTGCTACATATCCAATGAATGATAAAGTACTATAAATCAATTAACAATTAATAAATTTTAAGGAATATAATTTATGGGCAAGCACGCATTACTCATTTAAAGTACCAACTCTTTACGAGTACTTTACTTTCAAATATTTAATTTATGATAAATATATCAATATTTGTAAGTAAAATTTAAAAATTGTTATAGTAATATTCTTGCAAAAAGGAAATCGATAGGTTATTTATTTAATATAAATTAATTTTTTTTAAAAATAAATAAATGGCCCATAAAGTATTATTTTTTTATGACTTTCATCCATTACACGAGTAAAGTATTCGCTCTTTATGTGCATTTTATTCTGAATCATTTAATTTATGTTAAATACATAAATATTTGTAACTAAAATTGAAAAAGTGTTATATTAATATTTTTACGGAAGAGAGATTGGTAGGTTTTGTATTTAACAAAAATTAAATATTTGAAAGTAAATATAAATCTGTATTTGAGCGTAAATATTTGTATTAAATTAAATGTTTGAAAGTAAAATACCCTTAAAGAACCGGTACTTTAAATAGTTACCGGCTCTTTATAGGTAAACACACATTACTCATTTAAAGTACCGGCTTTTTACGGATATTTTACTTTCAAACATTTAATTTATGATAAATATATCAATGTTTGTTAGTAAAATTCAAAAAGTGATACAGTAATATTCTTGCAAAAAAGAAATCGGTAGGTTATTTATTTAATATAAATTAAATATTTTTTTTAAATGACCCTTAAAGTATTAATTCTTTTTGGCTTTCATCCATTACATGAGTAAAGTATTCGCTCTTTATGTGCATTTTATTTTGAATCATTTAATTTATGTTAAATACATAAATATTTGTAACTAAAATTGAAAAAGTGTTATATTAATATTTTTACAGAAGAGAGATTGGTAGTTTTTGTATTTAACAAAAATTAAATATTTGAAAGTAAATACAAATCTATATTTGAGCGTAAATATTTGTATTAAATTAAATGTTTGAAAGTAAAATACCCTTAAAGAACCGGTACTTTAAATAGTTACCGGCTCTTTATAGGCAAACACGCATTACTCATTTAAAGTACCGGCTTTTTACGGATATTTTACTTTCAAACATTTAATGTATGATAAATATATCAATGTTTGTTAGTAAAATTCAAAAAGTGTTACAGTAATATTCTTGCAAAAAAGAAATCGGTAGGTTATTTATTTAATATAAATTAAATATTTTTTTTTAAATGACCCTTAAAGTATTAATTCTTTATGGCTTTCATCCATTACATGAGTAAAGTATTCGCTCTTTATGTGCATTTTATTTTGAATCATTTAATTTATGTTAAATACATAAATATTTGTAACTAAAATTGAAAAAGTGTTATATTAATATTTTTACAGAAGAGAGATTGGTAGTTTTTGTATTTAACAAAAATTAAATATTTGAAAGTAAATACAAATCTATATTTGAGCGTAAATATTTGTATTAAATTAAATGTTTGAAAGTAAAATACCCTTAAAGAACCGGTACTTTAAATAGTTACCGGCTCTTTATAGGCAAACACGCATTACTCATTTAAAGTACCGGCTTTTTACGGATATTTTACTTTCAAACATTTAATGTATGATAAATATATCAATGTTTGTTAGTAAAATTCAAAAAGTGTTACAGTAATATTCTTGCAAAAAGGAAATCGGTAAGTTATTTATTTAATATAAATTAAATATTTTTTTAAAAAAATGACCCATAAAGTATTAATTCTTTATGACTTTCATCCATTACATGAGTAAAGTATTGGTTCTTTATGGATATTTTA
The DNA here is from genome assembly GCF_003713205.1 of Coffea eugenioides. Classification (NCBI taxonomy): domain Eukaryota; kingdom Viridiplantae; phylum Streptophyta; class Magnoliopsida; order Gentianales; family Rubiaceae; genus Coffea; species Coffea eugenioides. Next base: position 3,671,027 of record NC_040040.1, on the reverse strand, counting down.
TTCTGAATCATTTAATTTATGTTAAATACATAAATGTTTGTAACTAAAATTGAAAAAGTGTTATATTTTTACGGAAGAGAGATTGGTAGTTTTTGTATTTAACAAAAATTAAATATTTGAAAGTAAATACAAATATGTATTTGAGCGTAAATATTTGTATTAAATTAAATGTTTGAAAGTAAAATACCCATAAAGAGCCGATACTTTAAATAGGTAATGCATATTTGCCTATAAACTATACTCCTTAAAGTTTATTAATTGTTAATTGATTTGTAGTATTTTGTCATTCATTGGACATGTAGTACAAAGGACAAATTTGGTAAAAATTTCTAATTTCACTCCCTAAAACAATATTTTAATCGTTTAGACTGAATTTGCAAAGGATTATTAACCTCAGGGGAGGTCAGTGTAATTTTTCAAACCACAGGGGAGGTCAGTGCAAATGTCAGAAACCTCAGGGGAGGTTTCTGCAATTATCCCCTTTATTAATTACTAGTATTCAATGCATACCTAATATGTGTGCAATCAAAAAATATATAATATGTATGGTAATTGTTTTAAATAAAATTTTTATTACTAAAAAAATTTTAATCTTTTAAATATTTTTCATAAAATGATTTTATATTGGTAGTTATAATATTTATGGGTAGTTATGGTTAAAACACATACTTAACTAGTTAAAAGTAAAAATAGTCATGGATAGTTATAGGTAGTTAAAATAAAATTAGCTTTTATAGGGTCAAAAAACAAAGTTCATAAAGTGACGATAAAATGTTAACTCTAATGTTAATCCCAAACCCTTTTTAAGGCTTTATATATAGCATAGATGTCTGGCGTTTGAGGTTGTGATAAATTATTGAAAAGTACTTACTTATTAGAGTTTTTAATAAAAGTACTTCTTAACTGCTTAAGTGCTTTTAAATATATTGTTTGGAGATATAGTTCAATAAGTACTTATTGTATTGAATAATGTGTAATTTAACAAAATTTTAAAAGTGTTTATCTCTTTATTTAGTTCATAATACAGGATAAAATGATTAAATTTGGTATTATATTTTTTAAATCACAAAAGTTACTGAAAAAGTACCAAATTTGAACTTTTGCTAAAAGTATTTTTAATACCAAAAATTTTACTTTTATTTTATAAGATGATATTCACCAAACACTTTAAAAGTATTTTTAGCATCTAAAAGTGCTTTTTTTTAAATCAAAAGTACCGCAACGCCAAATTTTATGAGATGATATTCATCAAATACTTTAAAAATATTTTTAGCATCTAAAAGTACTTTTTACCAAAATCACCGCGAGGGGGCCTAAATCAAGAACCCTGCGCTGCGTTTGCTTTCTTACTGAATATGCTTTCTAAGCAGGAACCAGGCATCCTAAATTGGGCTAGCATACAAAACAAGAAATCAGGGTTTTAGTCCTTAGTTGTTACAGAAAAAGTTCTCATGAGTAGCCCCAATCGGTTTGGGGTGAAGCATGTTACAAGACGGAGTAATGTTGCAATGTCATAAATTATCGCGGCTATTTAATATATATATATATAACAGATGAGGAATGGGATTTAAAAAACAAACAAGGGGAAAAGGGGATCTCAATTTTGGCTACTTAGCAATATATAAAATGAATGGAAGATAAAAATATTAGGTATGTTTGGATATATGATTATTTAGAAAAATATTTATATTTATAACAAATACGTCTTTTAGTCGCCTTTTTTTAAATTTTCCTATAAAAAGGGAACAATGTTGCACATTAGGTTTCCATAATCTTATAAACCATTGAGTTAGTCTCACTATGCATTTAATAAAACTGAAATTTGAAATCTAAATTCGTTAAGTTATTAAATTAAAATGATTCTTCGAAAAGTTAATAAAAAGTGAATGTATATTTTTTAAAATAGTCAGATCTATTTACTTTAATTGAAATGATTCTCCGAAAAAATTCATTGACATTTAGAAAAACTAATAAACCAATTTTATTTGAATTTAGTTGCCTCATCTTCCTCCAGGAAATTTAAGAAAGAAAAATGCATTCAAGCTTTTCACTTGAACACTTGGATGACCATAAAGCCCCTAAAGCAGTAATTGTTTGACTTCAATGTCCTCACGAAGTACCACTAATTATTTTAACTTCCCAGTTCCCAGGTCTCTCTCCACGGTACTATCACTACTAATATATATATATATAGATCAGCCACCGCTCCTATTTGCTTTTCCAAGGAACGTCTCCGAGTCTTTCTCTGCGTCCTCCGCTTCATCACCAGCCAATATAGTACGAGTCAAACGTTTGCATTTACATGCATCACTCTCTTCTCTTCACAAGTGCAGACTACGGAGTCTCTAAATCTGGGGAACAGAAACGAAAAGGAAAGACAGAGAAAAGAGGCCAAGGGAAAGGGATCTTTCCCCCTTGTACAGCCATCCCATACCATACATGCTCAGCGAAGTCTGTCTCCACTGGTGTAGTTTTGTCATGAATTTTCGAGCTGCTACTTTTCAGATTTTGTTAACAAAGAGAAATTTCCACTTCAAGTTCTTCCCCTGCCTCGATTTCATCCGCCATCAGCAATGCAGTTGACCCCATTCCGGTAATATAGCCTTCTCATATTCGCAACAACCTCTCTGTTTTTCTATGCTCTGTTTTGGTGTTGTCGATTTTACACATTAAATTGACCTCCTCTCTGTTTCTGTGTCACCTTCTGCCCACTTTCAAGACTTCTGACTGATTGTACAAATATAAGATATGGGCCATCACAAAGCATTAATATCCTTAGAAATATTTCTGAGCTCAAACTTCACCTTTCCAACTTTTCAACAATTCAAGTCCATACAAATAAGGCAAGAATATTAAACGTGTCTTCATTTGCGGGTCCTTGATTAAAGATTTGATTAGATTGAGTTTCCAAGATCATAGAATTTCTACTTTTTGATATGCATCTCATTTTGGTCATCCCTGGTTTTTTTGGTTTCTTTTCGATGTATACACTGGGGGGAGTAGTAGTATATTTTAATGCTCGGTTTTTCGTTATATCTGATAGGTAGGTCTGACTGCAATGAACTCTGAAAAAGGTGACTCTTTTTTCACCATTCATGGATTCATAATCAAGATTTGGTCTTTTAACTCCTAAAAAGTTTGTTAGAACTTTTCTCCTCCTCCTTTATTTTGCTGCTCCTCCTCTCCTCCACTCTGTCTACCTCTCTGTAAAGTGTTCAGCCCGAAATTCTGAGATTATTATTCTTAAAGAGAAAGGAACTAACTGGCCTCTTTCTCCACCTCCCCCTTCGTTCTCTCTCTTCCATCACCCGCTTTAAAATACTACTGGTGTTATAAAAATACACACAGTTAGTATTTTAACAAATACACTGCCTTCCTTTCCCAGTAACATTTTCTCAAGTCTTGTGTTGCTTTCCTCAGAAGCTGTCTCCGTTTCCCCTGCAAATTGGTCTTTTAATAATTAATATTACCCGTCGAATGCTCCATTTTTATCACTTGTTTATAACAGGGAGCAGGCCTCCAAACAGTTTCGAGTTGTTGACATATTTCAACCTTTCTTCCCAATGTTTCACACCCACATAAATATATTTGATCAATTTCGTTATTTAAACTGGGGTGTTAAATTAGTTCAAATTGCATCACAAAATTTATTCCCGAATCGATCGATATCTATACGCTCCAAAGTCCACTCCTCCTAACACAAACTGGCTCTCCTCTCTCTCTCCCTCTCTCTATCTCTCTATTTGCAGATTGTTTGCAAACTTCGAGCAATGAGAACGGAACGGATGAATTCTAAGGTACTGCTAAATCTCAAGACCTCTGGGCTGCGGGACGTTTAAGCGTAGATCTTTCGGGCATAATTCTTGAACTTCTTTTTTGGTTTTTTTGCAGGGCTCATGGCCAAAGCTGGTCGTCAGAAAATTGTTGAACATAAGGAGCGGTGCCGATGAATTTCATTCGGACTGCGCGGTAACTGGTAAGATTTCCGTAATTTCAGACGATCATAGGAATTTATATTTGATGCATTATGAATTACGTCGAAGGTTTATTGATAGAGTTGTTAAATCAGGTATGATGGATAAAGTTGAACGGAGAAGGAAGAGTTGTTCAGATCAAGGCTCCCACGTCGTTGTACCGGAGGATTTTGCTGGTAGGTTATTTTTTCTGGCGCCGCACTTTTGACATTCGATTGTTTCCGTACTGTAAAACTGTCGACTGAGGTTGCAGTTGGAGGGAGTAGTAGTTTTACTGAACTTCAGCTCATTTAGTAGGCGGCTGCGCCTGTTAGCCACCTGATCATTGGTCTAGTGGCCACCAGGAGGGCGTTTAGGTCCCTGTCACGGCGCTGGTTCGGGGGGATTAAATCTCCTCACCAGTATCAAACGCCATCAATTCCTCTAATTCAAGGGGTGGTTTAGTCGCTTTTGAATTTCAATGGCTCCATTGAATTTGTCCCCTTCCCCTGTAGGATAAGAGTAAATAAAAAGTATAAAATGCTGAGGTTTGACGGAAAAATAATAATAATAAGAAGAAGAAGAAGAAGAGAGAGTAGGCTGTGACTATTGCCTGCTTCTTTCCCCATCGTCATTGATTAGCTTCTTTCATTTGCTCATGAAAAAGGGTACTTGGATTAGTTGAGACCTTTTTTGGCTTTCGTTAGCCTCTAACGAACCTGAATCCCCTCTGCCTATTGTGTGCCACGTCATTGTCTTGTCTTCTCTTTAATTTTTGGATCAAAGTCTTGATCTGATGATGATGATGATCAGAGGGTTGCTTACTCGAAGCACGTAATGGAATCGAAAGCCCAACACTTGAACTGGATGGAGCCGCAGCGTCAGATAGCCGCGACCTTAGGTAAGGCAATAACAGCTCTGATTAACCGAAAGACATCCATATTTTTAGCAAATTTGTTAACTTCTCCCAAGGCCTTATGCAGATATCCTGCTTTGATATCCTGCTCATCTTAGTAGTAAACTTCCATCAAGTATCACATAATATTGGATTCATTTCTTATTGGATTTCCAGTACAACATAATAATATTCATACTGCAACAAGTTGGTTTTATTTGGTTTTCTTTTTCAGAACATCTTCTAATATTCAATGTTCTCTGACATTAGACTTTTTCCCTTTTTTTTTTTTCAAAGATTCTTTAAATTATTCGCAAATGTTGGGATTAGATGTATACAGACATCACAGTCCTACCGTTCGCATCTAGATATTCTGTTGATGAATGCCATCTGCTTATTCTTCTGTCGAAAATTTTTTTAGTCCGCATAGTAAAAAAATCCATAGAGGACAAACAACTCTGTGGTGTTTTCTTGTCTCAATCATTAAAATTGATGGAGTGTGTAATTTTTTTTTTCTTTTTTATCAAAATTTATTATAGCATCTACTTGATGTTTAAGCACCATTTTGTGGTGGATCTACACCATAATAGGATGTTCGTGGCGACGTGGAATGTAGGTGGCAAGTCACCGCATGAGGGATTGACTTTGGGCGATTGGTTGAGAACATCTACACCGGCTGACATCTATGTGCTTGGGTACGCTTGTTTTCTACTTTTTTACTGTAATTTTTCCCCCGGAACAAGACCATTTTGCAAGTTAAAAGCCATAGTTATAGGCAGTGATTTACTTTATTAGAACAAAAATTGAAAGAAAAAAAAATACTTCTTTTCTAGTTTTCAAAAAAATAAAAAAACGAAATGGGTCTACAGAGTTGCATAAACCAAAAAGTGATCCTATTAAGATTACCCCAAGAGAAGCTTGCTAGGTTCGGTTGGAAGATTTCTCCATGTTTAACGGCTTGTCCATTTCGTCAGCTTTCAGGAGATCGTCCCTCTTAATCACTTGGGATCCTCGGTGACATGTTTTCTATGCCAATTCAATGCCACCAATAGTGTTGCGCCAAGTGTCTTGTTATTATTTACACTTTAATTTTCTAATAATTCAACTTGGCTTGATTTAACACAAGTGTAAATAATAACATGACACTTGGCGCAACACTGTTGGTGGCATTGGATTGGCATAGAAAACATGTCACCGAGGATATCAAGTGCCTCTTAATGCCGGTAACGTACTGGGTGCGGAGGACAGCGGTCCATCTGCCAAATGGCTTTCTCTGATTCGCCAAGCTCTCAATGGAATTCACCATTCAGCCACTGATGATTCCCCGCCGGAAGATTTAACTTTACCCGCCTCACAATCCCCACTTGACGGGCGACAATTTGCTGTAAAACCAGGGGTCAACTTCTCGGATATGCTCTCACCGGAAAATGGAATAGACCAGCAAGAAGGGTTGGAAAGATACTTGAGTTTGAATGATCCAAATAATTCATTTGCAAGTGAAGAAGCTTCAGCAGCCAGTCCGTCCGCCGTGTCAACAGGGCCCAGTAGTCCGAATGGGATTAAATACTGCTTGGCGGCCAGCAAGCAGATGGTAGGAATATTTTTATGCGTGTGGGTACGTTCAGATTTGCGCAAGCACATTTCCAGTTTGAAGGTTTCCTGCGTCGGGAGAGGCATCATGGGATACCTTGGAAATAAGGTACTACTGCTGGTTATTATGCTATGCGGCCGTTGTTGTTTAGGTAAAAAAAAAAAACAAATTTGTTTGGAAGATTCTGCATTGGATCTTTGTGTAACCCCTTGGCTGGTGGTGTTAGTAGGGATCAATATCAATGAGTATGATATTGCATCGGGCGAGTTTCTGCTTCGTTTGTACTCACTTGGCCTCTGGAGAGAAAGAGGGTGACGAGATAAAAAGGAATTCGGACGTGATAGAGATTTTGAGGAAGACAAGGTTCTCTCACCCCTGCGGAATACCGGGAAAACCAGTTCCACCGGATGGAATTTTGAATCATGAGTAAGTAACAAGTACTGCTACTACATTACTAACCTATTAAATTTGAATTAGTCGGTCCATACCTTGGATAGATTTATAGTGGTGACCCAGCGGACTAACCTATTAAATTTGGATGCAGAAAGATAATATGGCTTGGGGATTTAAATTATCGACTTACACCTAATGGTGGAGACGCAATTGAGCTACTCAAAAAGAATGACTGGCAAGCACTCCTAGAGAAGGATCAGGTATTTCAAATGTTTCTGCATAAAGGGAAATACTACCATATGCTGAATTGTAGTACTATTTATTTATTACTCTAGTAGTAACTAAAATACAACCTTGGATGATTGGCAGTTAAGAATTGAACAAAGGGCTGGTCGTGTTTTCATTGGTTGGGAAGAAGGCAAGATTTACTTTGCACCAACATACAAGTACCTCAAAGATTCTGACACCTACGTTCTTCAAACCTCCACGTCTAAAGAGAAGCGGCGCACTCCTGCTTGGTAAGAATATGGTGCCAAATTCCCATTTTTAGTGCAACGAATCTTCTGTCCCACATCCGTGCCATTCTCTGTCCCACTTTTTATTATATTGCTATTTCTTCTTCATAATCATCATGTTTTAGTTCTTTTTTGTTTTCTTAAAATTCAATAACTATTAATTAAGTAATACACAAAATTTAACAAAATCAAAAAATCAAAATGCCTAAAAAATGAGATTTTTTATGAATTTTCTGCTGTATTTTTTAATTTTCTATTATATATTGCTTTTTTGAGGTTGTTGTATTTATTTTTTACTGAATTAATAGTTATTGAATCTTAAGGAAACAAAAAAGAACTAAAACATGATGTTTATGAAGGAGAAATAGCAATATAATAAAAAGTGGCACAGAAAGTGACACAGAGTGTGGGACAGAAGATCCGTTGCGCATTTTTAGTTCCAATATTCGGGTTTTGGTTTGTTGGATCCCTGACCCCTTTCTTTATTTGTTTATAAGCTCCCGTCCTTCTTACCAGTTACAACCATACCAATACAACCATTGGGTTAGGGGAGACTCTTTAAACTTTTCTATAGAATCGATCACTTAAAGGATATAGATAGTAGTATACTTGTCTGATCTAGTGGTTCATCTCTATAATTTTAAGTTAGCGTATGTTGTTGCTAATGACAAAAAAAAAAAAAATTACAACCATACCATATGCCCGGTGGGTCTTACTGGTTCGAAGTTTGAACAACATAATTTTTTATATAAGCTAGTAAAAGCTCATTTAAAATTTGCTATAAAATAATTAATTCATATAAGGTTATTTATAATTTCAAGTGTAGTGGTCGCCATTTTATAAATTATAGAGTTTGGAGGGTACTAATTTTTATTAAAAGATTTCAAATAAATTTATTTTAGAGAAAAGAAAGATAGAATTGAAAAAACATATATATATTATAATAAAGACCAAATTTCCACATGCATTATTGTTTGGTGGAGGTCCGAGCTTTGATGGACAAACCAGCCCGGTCCGATCACTAGTCAACGGTTCCGTAGCCCAAACGATCTAATTTAAGACTCGTGGCCGGTTCACCGGTTTGACCGGTCCGATTCCATACCAATGCGGTCTAAATTTCAACAAGCTTCCAAAAGTCAAGGTAATAATTGTAGGGTCGCCAAATCTGTTTTGCCCCCACTAAAGGCCAATGGAACCAATCAGCTTCTCTCATTTGGTAGCATTCCACCTTTGTTACATTTGACGTTTTGGCTTTATTTGGACAACCTTGAGGATACAAGTATTCTTCTGCGCTATTAGACTCTTCTGTTGTTCTAAAATATCTAACCTTTGACAACAACTTCAGCTGGGGCCTCTATAGTCTGTACCACAAATTTATACAACGATTCTTAAAAAACCAAACAAATTTCATAGCAGCAGTCGGGAAGGGAAATGAGCACCATTAGAATATTGTAATAATAACCATTGACAAATTGTGGAGCAAACCATTATCACATGTCATGTTTTCACTCGAAAGATGCTAATTAACGAAGTGATGTACACTGAGAAGAAAATAAGGTCAAAGAACTAGACCTAAAATTTCTGAAATTTGATGCATGTTCAGTGACAACCTAAAAGAAATTGGAAAAAAAAAATCCCAAATTCACGTTTGCATGCTTTAACTTAACGTTATTTGGGTTTGTTTTAACCCTCTTCACTTGGAATCAATCATGTGCTCCGTGAAGCTGATGTAGTTAAAATTCCAATTGTGTCACTATTATATTACTCAAGAACTGGAAAGGAGAATCATCAACAATTTAAAAAAAAAAAAAAAAAAATTTCTCCTGTATTTTGCACTCGTGACGATCCCAAACCAATTGGGCTAACCTTTATAAAATAATTTGCTTTACAAAAATAATTACTCCATTCTTAAGATTCATCACATGTCACGAACCAGTGCATCTTGATTTTGATAGTTTGTAATTTTGTTACAGGTGTGACAGGATATTGTGGAAGGGGGAGGGACTAAAGCAATTGTGGTATGCAAGGGGGGAATCAAAATTTTCTGATCACAGGCCAGTTAATTCACTTTTCTCAGTGCAAGTAAATGTATCCCAAACTGACAAGGCTGCTCCACCCGTCAGTTCCAACGCCACCGTGCCTCAAGCAGAAGCAGCAGCGCAACCCACAGTTCTATCATCATCAACTTGTGCTGCAGTTGCCAAGGTTCAAGCTGAAGAGCTATTGTTCTTGACCAGGGCAGAGAAATGCATCCAGAGCACTCCTATGTTGTTTTCAATCAACCAATAGCCGGAGAGAGAATCGAGACGACATTCAAAGTTGGAAAATGTGCACAATTTGGGGCTCTGATTATTCATTACTGGCTTAAGCCGACTTGTTTGCTTCTCGATTGCATGGTGCTGCGTCAGTCAGTCCTTCGAAGCACTACGTGACAAAATCACACGCTGGTCAGAGGCGGGGTTAGTGGGCTTTTGACACGTTTAAAGATGCGAAACTTTTTTGCGGGCGATGGCGGGCATCTGAAGTTCACGATGAATTGGTACAGGATGGCTTTCTGCAGTATATATGCATATAGAACAGCAGGGAGCACGAGACGCAGTAAGTGCCTGAATTTGTCTGGGCACTGTTGGCCATGCGGCTTTATTATACCTTGTTCTTCTTCTGGCAGTTTAATCGAGGTATATGGTCCAGCCTTTGCAGAAGCACGTTTTTATTTCAAGATTTTTGTAGCAGTTTGGGAAAGATGGGGGAAATTTTTGGTGGTGACTGATTGAAGCGAAGCTGTAAATGAGAAGGTGAAGAAATTTTTTTTTTTGAAGGGAAGAAGGCGGCTGATTTCTGTCAAGGAACTGATAAGCGGAAAGGGAGTTCCGACACCCGAGAGGTTGATTTTTGGGTCAATGATGTTTTTGATTTTTGTCCCTTAATAGCCTCTTGTCAAATTTGTTAGTTCGTTTTTTTTTTTTTTGGAAAAGAATTTTGTTAAATAGTTTTACCTGGAATGAGAATTTTGCTTCAATCTAACTTGCTAATGTATGGTTCCCCCTCTCTCTCCCTCTCTCAACAAGTTAATTAAAGCTGTCATCCTCTGCACAAAAACATAAAAATAAATAAATAAGAAAAAAAAAGCGAGCATGTCGGTTAAGAATTAGTGACAGATGGGTTCAATCCGATGGGTGCGTAACGCACCGATTTGATCCGATGATGGTTTAGTACTATCGATTTTCTATAGGTCCAGTTGAACCTCCCTTTAAATTAAAGTAGAGTGAGATAATATAGGTAAAGTTACTACATTTCTAGCTCATTAAGGAATAGATATTTGCTAACCGTTGGATCCTAAGACAGAGAATGTACTATCTGAATTGGGACAAGTTTGGCAGGTTAAAAACTCAAACTGGAAGTCCACTTTCGAGGCCCAATATGATCTGTTTAGGATTACACGTTGCATTACTAGTCTTGTAATTGACCTCAGGCCTGAAACATGTTGAAGTCTCACAGATGACTTATTGTGGAGGTAGTGGAAGTATTTCATTGAAAAAAGATAGCCTGGTTACCAAAATGAAAATCTTGAAGCTGACATTTACTCGTCGACAATAAGTACGAAAACAAAACTTCAGAAAAAAAAAAAACGAAAAGGAGAGAGAGAGAGAAATTAAAGTTATGCAATACCATGTGAGAAAATGAAAATACCTTTTTCATCCCTATTGTTTGGGGGATGAACTAATCTCATCCCTCTATTGTTTCATTACAAACACATTTCATTCCTTAAATTTTAATTTTTGACCAATTAAGGACAATTGACATTGGTCTCTTAATTTTGATTTAATTAGTTATTTATGATCAAATAAAGTGCATGAGAGATACACATATAAATCAAAAGATTCTAGCGACGACAAAAACCAGCAAACTCATTTTTCTTCGCCTTTTTTTTCACTTGTCTCTACCCATTTTTAACTTTCGGCTCTTAATCATGACCCCCCCCCCCTCTGTTTCGTGGACCCTAGCAAAAATCAGAAACAAATTGGTGCAAATTCAAGCAAAAACCACATCAAATCAAAGAGTTAAAAGCATAAAACGAAGTAAGTAATGGTGTAGATTGACCGTTGATTGGCTTTATTTCAAGAATCTAAAAGCATAATTTCTCTTTAAAAATAGGGATTCAACAATAGGCCAATCCCAAATTATGGCCGTTCCTTTTGCTTAATAATTAGCTCAATATGGAGGGTAAGAAATGAGTCTGCTAGCTTTTGTCACAGCTTGACTTTTTTGACTCACAAATGTGCCTCTCACACTCTGCATATGGTCATACTTGACCCATTAAATGTTAAATTCAAACGAAATTCATAGATTAATTGTCAATTGTCCTTGATTGGTCAAAACTTGAAATATAAAGGACCAAATGTGTTTGTGGAAAACAATAGTGATGGAATTGGGCCATCCTCCAAACACTAAGGATGGACAATGTATTTTCACATCCCATGTGGGTCAGCCTGGAAGGCAAATTCTCTTATAATGTGGGCCCACTTCGGATTACATCATACCCGCTCTTTCAAAAAGCCACGTCCCACAGGTCCCAGCCCCCGGGCTATAATCTGGTGCATCCAAGATCTTCCCATGGAAGCGGCTTGATTCTTGATCCCGACGAGCTCATAACATAACAGTCCATTGAACGGACCAGATAAATCGTTCTTTCCCCACGTCTACCGAGAAAATCCAAGTCTCACTCACCGATTCCGCTGACCGACTGCACCACATTATCAGCGCCATTCCCCAGGTTCATGACAAGCTCTGATGACTTAGATCTCGCCGATATCCTACTTCGCCGGTTCCGTGTTCGTAGCCGGAGAAGTTGTTGATTTCGTTGACAACTACTACTGTCATCTTTCTTTCTCCTACAACCGCAGGTTCGTATTCAAATATATATATCGTTCTTGTCATTACTTTTTGTGCAATCTCGAGTATTCGTTTCTTGTTGAGTGTTACTTTTACACTATGCTATCACTATGATCACTCTTTGTCTTTGCGAGAGCATTTTGATTATTTTCTGGACAGGAAAATCGTAATTGATTTATAGTTCAAGAGAGCTTAGCTGAAGCCAGTATATCTAGTCTCTAGTATTCCAGCTGAGAGGGAAAATGTAGAGGAATGAATTTTAGTGTCCTTGTGAAAGTAAGTAGCTCTTCTGAATTATTTTAGTCTCAATTTTACTTAGCTATTAAAAAATCGAATGTCATTCTCGTATTTTACGGTTTTCTTTTGGCTGTTTTATTTGTTCAATTACCAGAATGAACCAATAATCTTGACGATATAGCTACTTAAAAATGGTGACGGACTTCGATTGGGATTTATTATTGTGTTAACAGAGAATTTTTTTGAACTCATCTTGAGGTTATTTACTTGAAGATAGTGAAAAGTAGTACTAGTATGAATCCGTTATTTGTTATGGCAAGTGCCTGTGCTGTGGCCTAGAGTTCTATTGGAGAGAATAAGAGGATTGTGATTCCGTCAGTAATTGATGATGACATTGTAGGTCAATTGGTTCCATATGAAGGTTTCTCAGAGTGTTACCTGCACGACTTCCGCTATGTGGCCAAAGTACTATAGTTAGATTGAAGATATCCTTGCCAGTTGGGAGTTTTCTCTTGATTGAAATTTTGGAATATTCGTATTAAGTAGAGTTTTTGCTCTGATAGTGTTGGTTCGCGTTTGTTTGCTGATTGTTAAATGATGTAGCTCGTAATGTACCTCACTGTGCCGCTTTTGTTGCTTGTGAGTATTCCCAGATATTTAATAAACCTTTTTAGTTACCTAAGAAAAAAAAATAATGAAAGATATCTGAGTGTTTTGGATTTAATCAGTTTGTTTCAGAATATTAAAGGAATCCACGCTGGTCTTTTATTCGTCTTTCTGGTTGTTATTTGCCTTCTAACTGATTTTGAAAGAAGTTGCAGCTTTTAGGTAGATAGAGTTATTGCTTTGTGTAAATTGCTGATCAAACTTGACTAATTATTCAGTTAGATAGTGAAAGATTTTTTGAATGGTTAAGTGTTTCTCTGACTACTTAGAGCTGGGTGATGCGCTTTCGTTTTCTCTAAACTGGGGAACGGGGACTGGGTAATCTTTTGAACGTATATAGAATGGTTTTGGAAAATTTTGTAAACAGATTAGAGCATAAGATCCGAGTAATTCATTTCCGTTCAGTCTTCAACTTCCAAAAACCTGCAATGTAGAAATTTGAACTTCTGATAGAAATTTATGGAGGCATAAAATGCAGTACTCAGGATTAAATGGAAGGTTGGTGCTTTTGGGGAGAGCACTTTTGATCTTATACTGCTTTTTCCAGATGAGTTTACTCCTATGGTCAGAACACTCTTGAAGCTAAGTTAGTCTAAAGTGGAGTCTGTCTGTTGACTCAAAATATTGTTGTGACTTGTTGCTTTTGAATGCAATTTCTGTTTTCCTTTACACGAGGTCATATCTTTTAAATTTTGAATGAAAGTACTAAGCATACTCCACCTGATTTGCTCTTCAGTTCCGGGATTTTGGGATCATGGCTCGTGGAAAAATCATAAGTAGTTAGCTACATTTTGTACTTAACAGTACTATTTCCAGAATTTGGGCCTTTAAGTAGCAAAATCCTTGAGATCAGATTCATTCCAAGATGGCTTACAATACTTCATCAAGAACTGAGCCAACAAATTCTCATCAATGGCTTATGGAAAGTGCTGAGGCAGAGTTGTTCCCTAATAAAAAGCAAGCAGTTGAAGCTCCAAATTCCAATTCATTCTCTGGTTTTCTAAATTCAAATGTTTCTCATTGGGGACATTCTTCCACTTTCCATTCAGTTGCAAACCAATTCACACAAAGGCTTTTTGACCCTGAGACTGCAAGGACTATCAACTTTGGTCAGAGAAATGTTCCATCAGTTGACTTGGGAAGTATAAGTATGAAACGAAAGGTTATTGAGGATTGTGTTGAAAGTGATTTCTCATTTGGTTTATCAATATCTAATTCCCTGGAAGATCCTAAGACAGGTCTTAACTATGGGGGTATCAGAAAAGTTAAAGTCAGCCAAGTCAAGGATACAGAAAATCTCATCCCTTCATTTGGCCACACATATGACACAGAGGACAGCGGTTATGTGTCAGTGCCTCATGCGTTTGTTAACACAGATGATAATTCTGTTTCTATGGGACTTTCTTTCAGTAGAGCAGATAAAAATGTGATGTCTATTGGAACTTCCTTCATGAGGGAGGATAACGATTTCGTATCAGTGGATCAACCTGGCAACCATCATGGCTGTGATGGGACTTCAATAGGTCCTGCATACAAGGAAAATGGTAGTATATCACTCAATACATCTCTAGATAAAGATGGAAAAAACACAGGAGCACTAAGTTTCCAAAATTTCGGTATAAATGAAGGAGCAGTGAGTCATTCCTTAAACATGAATGGTGCTGTTGAATCAATTGAGCTGCCTTTCAGCATGGATGCTAGTAATATTGCCCATACAGGGCAACTTTTTGATAAAGAAGCTCAAATAGCTGCATGTATAGATCACTCTTACAACAATACTGAAGATCATCATATGTCAGGGTCTAAAAGCTACAACACAATTGATGACAATAATTTGTCATTGGCCCACCATTGTGGTAAGGGAGAAAGTAAGATCATATCTTTTGGTGGAATTTCTGATGATGATAATTTGAGTGCTTCTGAAAGGCTCATATGCAGTTATGACTTACTAATGGGTCAATCTTCAGTTCTAAAATCTGAAACAGTGAAAGGAAAGGTGTCAGTTGAGTCGAATGCTGATGCACTTGCACAAGCCACTGAAATAGTTACTAGTAAAGAAATTGTTTCAAGGAAAAAAGAGGAACATAAAGTAATTAAAAAACCTCCTCCAAATAATTTCCCTTCTAATGTTCGAAGTTTGCTGTCAACTGGTATACTAGATGGAGTACCCGTGAAGTATATTGCGTGGTCACGAGAGGTAAGCTTTGATCGCCATTACTTCAGCTTGAAATTGGCTTTTCTGACACTTATACATTTTATATTGCGTGACAGAAAGAACTTAGGGGCACCATAAAAGGTTCTGGTTATCTATGTGGTTGTGAGACATGTAATCATACCAAGGTCAGTGAAACTACAAAACTTCTAAATTCTTGCATGATTATGTAACTGCTTTTATTGCTACAAGTACCTATGATGTTGTTTTGTAGGCGATTAATGCCTACGAGTTTGAGCGTCATGCTGGATCTAAAACTAAACATCCAAACAATCACATATACTTTGAGAATGGCAAGACAGTTTATGGGATTGTTCAAGAGTTGAGGAATACTCCACAAAATCTGTTGTTTGATGTAATTCAGACAATTACTGGGTCACCCATCAACCAAAAATCCTTTCGTCTTTGGAAAGGTGATGCATTATTTTTTACTTATTATTATGGTTCATTCCATGGCCTTTCTCATGTTCTTATGAGTTGCGTGTTGATTTTATTTCCTTATCTTCAGAATCATTTGTAGCTGCAACACGTGAACTTCAGAGAATATACGGAAAAGAGGAAGGAAAACAACTATCTTGAAGTGGGCAAAATTAGTGTAAGATGTTATTATGTTTGTCCTCTAGCTTGTGGAGATTTTGTTACTGAATTGAAGTTAGAGCTCTTCATAAATTTATTAGTGGCTAAAATTATGTAGATTCTCATGGTGATAGACAAGGTGCCTTGCGGGATGATAAACTGAAAGTACAGAAAATAGAACTGATTGTTTGTAATAGGATGAATTATGCTGAAGGAAACTTATGGAACGGATTGTAACATTTGTACAAAATGTACAGTATAGTGTCTGGTTTCATTGTTGCATAGTGTCCACACTTGCAAGAAGTGGGTTTCATGCGATTTCAATCTAATGCAGTAACTTGATAGCATTATTCCAAATGAACTGGGCATTAGTTGGAAAAAATGAAAGTCCTGCAGAGGCAAAATGATGACATGTCTAAATCTTGACTTTTGATGAGGAAGAATACACTTGTTATTTTTTCATTGTGTAGGATACATTATTTACTTTCTATTTTATGCTGGGCGTTGGACTTGAAATTCACAAGAATCTATTTAGCCCACAACATGTAGTGGGAAAAGAATTGTTGTTTGAATTGCAAACGTTGGAAATGCTTTAACTGATTGATTCTCCTCAAATTGATGTGGTTTTGGTCTATATTGCCTTAGCCTGCTTCATTAGAGTTTGGCAGGAATTAAGCGCACATGGCCAGTAGTTTTTCTATTGGAACTTGGATATTAGCATATGTATTTAAGATCTGGCTGCTCAATTAAGATGAGGTGGGTGTATTAATTCAGATTATTTCAGAATAAGTCTCAAAAAGTGGTATGATTTCAATTATTCAATAGGCAGGGCTGTTACATCGGCGGTTCTATGCCTGCCAAAGTAAACAGTTTCTATAGCTCCTGATGTGACCTTTCTTGATGTTTTCTTGTCCCTCTTATGAGTTTCAACATCTATTTCTCCTCAAAATATGTTACAAGAGAGGTTGATGTTTAGGGTACATATCTAGGTATTGAAGAACAAAGCTGGGACAAATACCACATTTTCAAGTACCCAATTGCCATGGTCTTGGATAAAATTGTTAGATGCCAAGTTCTGTCAGCATGTAGAGTGTTCACAATTCCACAAGCTGACTGGTGTCCTCAAATGCATGCTTGTCAAGAAATATAACATGTCAATTACTCACCCACATATCCTTATCTGGGGTAAATGTCTTATGATAATTGACATTAAAAAACATTGCAGTGGTCAAGTGACTCTACACCACATATGCCGTCATTATGTTAGACTGGCTTTAGTCGCATTACAATTAGAATATACTCTACCTTTCCCTGGAGTCATCATGAACAGGGGGTACAGAAAAGAAGTCTACTGTTTCACATGGAGTTAAAGCAACTTTCAGAATGACTATATAGAATCTGAGAACCATTGTCATTATACTTCATCTCCAGTGACAGCTCCTTCTTTGGATGAATTAATGTTGACAACCTCATGATTATTGTTTTCCTTGCACTTGGTATCTGCACTCATCATTTGAATGTCTGTTGGAAGTCCTTCAATAGACGGGCAATCATAGTCCTTTCTTTTACCCCATACAACAAGATAAAGGCCAACAACTATGGTAATGGCTCCAAGCACCCTGCAAAATATGATGTTAGCTATGTGTCTGTGTAGCCATAGTTATTCCTTGCGGGTGAGATGGTAAATTGTTACCTTCCCAGATCCATTAGCTCATGCAGAATGAAAGAGCTTAAGACAGCCACAATAACCATGTTCAAAGGACTAAAAGCTGTCACAAAAACAGGGCCTCTTTGTTTCATGACTACTCCTTGGATATAATAAGCAAGTCCAGAGCAGAAAACACCCTGCATATGGTTGAAATGCAAACTCAGCTGATTACGCACATAAAACATCTATGTAGTGGTTGCATATAATGTGAACAAAGTGGTTTTATAATAGCAAATATACTCTTTTGGTGATACTGAGCTTTCTTTTCTTATCTTTTATGACCAATTCCTTAATTTTTTTTGTTCATCATTTGTATTTTCAATGGTTCCTGTTACAATAAAACATCTTCTGGTTTGGTTCCAATATGCTGACATTTTGAGAATGGAATTACTAGAACCTCAATGATGCGGATGGAGGAATGCAAGAACTGGAGTTAATAGTAACACTTTTGCAGGGGAACTGGTAATAAACATGTATAACACGATCACTTTCCAAAAAGTAAAGGGCTTGTGCTTGTTTTGGCCATGTTTTTCTTACGCTGTATAAAGCTGCAAGAAATTTAGTATCCCAGTTTATGGACCACACTGCAGCCTTTCCCCTCTCCATTATTAGTGCCAGTATGGCTCCTTCAGCTGTTCCCAGTAGGCATATCCAAGCAGTGAGAGAGAGCTCAGCTGGATATGCCCGAAGTGTAATTGCCTAGAAATGTAGAGGAAAGAAATTGGCTTATCATGATATACTACAAATTTCTTGTATACATTGTATCATGTCATTTCTTACTTGTAAAACCATGAAGCAAGACCAACCGAAACATCCAATTGTGATAAAGAGTCCGCCCTTGATTGAATTTTGAAGATTTATACCACCACTTTGATGTTCAGGACTGGTGGTTCCTTTTGTCCAGGGCAGCTTAATAACTGGTCCTCTAAGTAGTGTCATGAGCATGGCACCTCCAACGGTGGCAACAGTGCCAACTATCTTTGCTTGGCTGTTAATGCTCTTTAATTTCACCTTCTCAAGCCTAGCATAAATGTACTTTAGAGCTTATTCAACACTTATCTTATTACAAGAAAGTTATTACTTGCTTTTACGGTTGCGTGTGCATGTATGTGCATCTAGCATTCTTGTTTACATATGCATGTAAGACTTTATTTGTTATGAACTTTGAGCTTTACAGTTTCCGATTGAAGTTGGAAGAATGCTGTATTATTCACCTGAAGATCCAGGCCATCAGAAAGGTTATGGCAGGAAGAATGTTGCACATGGCTGCAGCAAAGGTCGCTGTGGTGTATTTCATGCCCAAAAAGTAGAGATTCTGGTCTATAACTGGTCTGTTAATTGGAGCCATATAAAAGTCATTAGTAAGTATTCTACAATTGATACTGAGAAAACAGGATCTGATTCGAGACTTACTCGAGTAGGCTGAGAACCAGGATCTTTGCAAATATTGAGAGTCTCATCTTCGGCCTTATTTTCCTGTTGAAAAGTATGTTCAGCTATTTGATATGTACATTTTATTACTGGAGTAGTTGATCATGGACATAAAACTAGAGGCATGTAGTGGCTTATACATAAATAAAGGCAGGATTCACAAGCAGATAGAGAGAGAAAGAGACTTGTCCAGTATGATGGCAAAAGGGGCAATAAGAGCCGTGGCAATGGCATGGCGGTAGACCACAAATACATAATTGCTCATCCCTTCATTGAGTGCAACTTTTGAGAGGATATCCATTCCTGAAAGCCCAAATTGCAAAAAAATTACAGCAGCAAAGGGCTTCGCCCTGTTAAATAGCTTGTAAATTATATCCTTTGCAGCAAGTCCTTTTGTTTCCATCTTCCCTACTCAGCTATTGTGTTGCTTCAAAAGGAGGTCCTGAAATGTAGCTAAGTTGTTCTATATATTATCGCGATCCTCTAAATCAATTGATGCCACCTAGTGCAATTCTGTAAATTCTGCTTCAATATCATGGAAGCTAAGTGTGGGGGAGTAGCATAAACTTATGAAACTTGCCTATTGTTTGAACTTGCCTCAGGTAACTATATAAAGGGCAAAAATGTTACACTTAGTTGCCCGGTCTGTTCCATTTACTTTATTGGCTGCTTAACTGATTCTGTGGAGTTGCTTTAGTGCTTTAGTGAGTGGAAGTTCATTCGGAGATGGGAAATGATTGGTTTAGTTTCTTTATTTTACTCATTTAGGCATTGTGGAAGCCTGTGTTACGATGTGACATGTTTTTAATCTACTATGTTTATGAATCATTGCAGCAAGGATCATAGCTGATGTGTGATGACCAAATTGGTTCTTGATTGAATTTAATACAATCTGGTAAGCATCGAGTGAAATTCTTAAATGTCAAAATTGCTTTTTTTTTTTTTTCAGGATTTACAATCTGAGATTCGTTGTGGTCTTTTTTAGAATAAGATGCATTATGTACCAGCTGTGATCAAATGGCAAAAGAAGTGGCCGTAAATTTTTCAGAACTATATAGAATGAGTTCTACGTCGACATTGTTTATGCTTCAATTTCTAATATCTGCAGGCAATGATGAGCAGTAAGTCGCATCTGAACTGTTTTTTTTTTTTAAAAAAAAAAAAACCCATAAGCCTAGTTTCTTTAGAGAGGATACGTAGAGGCAGTACGTGGCATTGCAGTTTCTTTTTCTTTGTGCTTCCTGCATTGGCAACGCACCACCGATCCCAGACGAATCCATCGTTAACAACATTAGATGTGTAACGCGTGCTGCTGGGAGTGTACTATAGATGCCTCGTACCCAATCATGTTTGGCATGCTGTGTTGGTGTACATGCATAAACGGTTCCGAGTTTATGTTGCAAGAACATCATCTACTTCCTGGTTTTGATATGAGTGCGGAATCATCTCGTATCGTATCTGAGTACATACATAAAGAGTAATATGCGAGTGCGAGAGTGGGAAACGCACCGACCAGGAATAAATTTAGAGCCCTTTTGGAATGACTCCATCGGGTGGATTGTTTTGTGCCAAGGCGGAAACACAATCCTATCCAGCAAAAATGATTTTACTACCTTCCGAGTCTTTTTTGCGTGTATTTCGTCTGTCTCCATACGGTGGACTCCTCTTGATTGAACTTTTGACTCGAACAGGAAACCTGGAAAATCTATTTCCGGTGTGGCGTGGTTGAGTGTCCGTGCATGAAAAAGTTGATTCATGCAAGCCGCTTTCCAAAAAGTCGAAAAGATATCCAGGGAAAGCGAGGAACAAAACAAACTATCATCAACTTTTGTAGTCCCATTTGTGGTGCACATTCTTCGTCACGGTGATTCAGCGGTGACGGTGAGTGACAAAAACTAAAAGGGATAATATCATAAACCTCCCTTGAGGTTTCTAACAATTTTACTCAATTTTCTCGATGTTTTAATAATTGCATAGACCTCCCTTGGTCCAATCAAATGATTAAAATGTTCTCCACTTAATAGTTAATTCATAAAGGGACATTTAAAATTGAAAAATACGTCTTATTATTCTACTTGCCATTTCATAATCTCAAAGAACAATTTCCATCGATTTTTAATTTTCATCTCTTCCTTCCTCCCTCCATGCTTCTTTCATACTCTTCTCTCTTTTCTCCTACAATTGTTTCTTCCTCCCATCAAATACCGCATTCCATTGTTACCAACCAAACCACTATTAATTTTTTATCATCTTCAAAATTTATCTGTACGTTTTTGTCCTCCTGTCTCTTTTTTACTATAAAAATTTTAGACCCTCTTTTTTTAAAAAAAAAAAATAGTTTTACTCTTTATAAATGTTAGCCAATTGAAGTTACCAAATTAATAAGGTGCAAACTGTGGATTTTATTGTCAAACTAGGGGAAGCTGAAAAAGGTAGCAGTGGCATGGGGGAAAAAATGAAATTGAGATTTGGAAGATAAAGAAGTGACTATTATGTCTTTTAAGCAAAAAAAAGTCTAGCAATTAAAAAATTCATTAGTTCTCTCTTTTATTTACCTATTGATTGTGGTTTTACTATGAAGGTAAAATTTTGTCTCTATTTCTAAGAGTGGTACAGCAATGATGAATTATGTTCTTAGGGACATGGGGTACTTTTTGGTTTAGTATTGGTAGTGGTGGCAGTGAGTTGTATTAGACAAGAATTAGCAAGTAATGAATTTTAAAATGAGTTGGAGTCACTCAATTTTGTTTGCTTTAGTGAGTATGCCACGTACAATAAGTTGAAAATTAAAACCTTTTTTAATTTTGTCTTGTTCTCTAGAAGAAGTGTATTTTAGGATATTTGTGAAAAAAAATGTAGGCTATTGGATCTATATTGTTACATAAATCTTAAAAGCGATAAAGATAAGTGTAATTTTTGAAACTTGAGAGGAGCTCTCTATAATTGCTGAAAATCTCAAGGGAGGTATCTGAAATTATCCCAAATTATATCATACAACCACAAACCATGATATATCATCACAGCCACAAAGGGATAGGCTGCTCGGCATTTGCCTGGATTTCGTTATAACAGATTGGACTATTACGTGAGCGCGAATAAAAATGTAAAGCGCCACGTTTGCGAGGTGTAAGTACTGATAGTAGCAGCATAGGTCAGCAGGAGTGGTACCAGAATCCATATTCCGGTTGTGGATGTGAGGATGCGGGCTTACAAAGTTCGAATCCAGAGATCATCCTCTTATAAACTGGTGATGCTGCTAATCGACATTACTGTTGCACATTTTATGATTTAATGTATCCGAGATAAAATGGTAATTAAAAAAATAAAAAAATTAATTAAAAAATGTGTTTATAATACAAGTATGTAACTAATATCTTATAAATAAGCATCAATCCAAACAACAACTCTCCGGAGTTTTGCCCGCATTTGAATATTCATTCATCGGTTCTGTTCCAGTGATATTTGGCTTTAGCCAAAACAACAACTTGGGTCCGTAAAGTAGGAAGAAAATGGTAGTGGTTTCAAATGTGCATTCCACAAAGAGGTACAAAGGGATCATCAAGTCTGGCAAAGTTGCTGTAAAATCAGCAGCGCATCAATTCTGCGGGCGGCCAGCGTGCAGGAATTTAACATGGGAATGACATTGCGACCATCTTCAAGAACGTCTGTCAGTCGTGTCTCCTTCTCGAATGATCGCATCCGTCAGATTTTACGGGTGATTCCTGTAATTTTATGTAGTACACTCGTTGTTATATTCCCCTAATGCCTAAAACAAAACAAAAAAAAATGATGTTTATTAGATCTTAAGGAAATAAAAAAGAATTTTTATATAAAAGAAATAATAATATAATAAAAAATGAGACAGAAAGTGGTATAGGGTGCGGGACAGAAGATCCGTTGCAATTAAATTGTATCTGTAGTAGTTACGTGATACACACCGAGTACGCTAAATTGTCATGTTCTTCTACTGCCAAACTAGGCTTGTATGCGGATTCGGGGATGCCTAAGTAGGCTTGTTATATTCTCCTACTGCCTAAATTGTTAGCATGTTCTATCATTTGTTAGACCAGATCCCCATTTTTCAAACGAACTACCAGACCAAATCCCCATTTTTTTTGAATTTTTGAACGAAGGAATTCTCTTAATTGTCACGTTCTGCTACTGTCAGACCAGATCTCCGCTCTTTGGATTTTTTGATCAAAGGAAGAAGTCTTTCTGAATTTTCTTTCAATTGTCGTGTTCTCCTACTACCAGATTAGATCTCTACTCTCTGGCTGGATTTTTTTTTTTTAACGAAGGAATTCTCTCAAAGAAGTTCTCTTAATTGTCATGTTCTCCTAATGCCAAACTATAGATCCCCACTCTCCAGATTTTTTGAACAAAGAAAGTCTCTCAAGTAAGTCTCTTTTTTTGAAAAAAGGGATAAAAAAAAAAGTTCTCTCTAAATTTTTTGAACAAAGGAAGTAGGAAGTACAAGACTTTTTTGTAATCTAATTCATAAGAGAATTCTGAAAGACTCATCCTGACCATTGGACCAAAACTCAATGATTATTGGCTAGTCGATTGAATTCCCAAAAAGGAGAACTGTTAATGATTAACAAGCTTATGGAGATATTTTGGAGGCGATGAGCGTTATCCTTATTTCAAGGGATATGGGTGGAGATACATGCACGACAGATTGACGTTAAATTTTAACTCAGAAATACTGGAAAACAAAACAAATTAAAAAAAGAAATGTGTTCTAAACATCCAAGGCTTCAATTCAATTAATCGCAAGAAAGCAAACAAAAACAAAAAGGGAAACAAATTTGATCTGTGGCTTTCAGTTTATCTTGCCCATTCTACATCATCATCCTCCCTTTCTCCGGTCGTAAAGGAGTCTTTGAGATTTAAAGGAAGCTTTTCTTTTGGCATCTTCTTTAATCTCTACAGCTTTTGGTCAACCAAAGGCACAAAGTCTCAATAATTTGATTCACGTTTCCAAACACCACAGGGAGCAAAGCAATGTCGCACATGAGGATCCCATCATTCAAATCTGAGATTTTTAGTGCTTGTCTACGCTCTACGGAGATCTGATGAATGGCGGTTTGGATAATATTTATTTGTTAATATACTCCGAAAACAACACAGTCAAATGAAATGGCACCAAACCAATGCATCCTCATTTGACAGAAAAACAGCAGTTTGAAGCCTCTGCTTGAACGAAGGCACCATGCACTAAAAGCACAAAACAGAGTAGCTTTTTGTATAATCGCCTAAATCATGCATATTTCATGTCATGGTGCCTCTTGCATGAAACACCCCCTGAAATGATGGAAATAAAAACCTTTTTTTAAAAAAAAAAAAAAAAAATTTCTAGCAAGAGGGAGACGAGACTTAAGAAACGGAGACAGGATAAAAGGGAATTTGAATCCATTAACTTTAGTTACTCTATCAACGCCGCCTCATTAGAGAAATAAAAGCCTTTTTCTTGTTAAGGAGAAAAAATTAGCTTTCTAAACAGCTTTTTTCTGTCTTTTATTGGATGCGTTATCAATAATTGCATCAATGGCTAAAAAAATCGATTGCAAGCAACTCATCTGAGTTGGACAATAATTGCACGAAAAGGCAATAGCATTAATCATTTAAGCAATAATTGATTTATATATATATATTCATAGACTCCGTCACCCTGCACTGATCTACTTTATGTTGAAAGAAACCTTCCTGCCCCATCGACATTATTGATAATTAGAGCTTTCTCAAGCAATAAAAGTTCAAAGGAGAGAAAATGATATTGGCATCCGCCCCACTCACTATTATTATAAGATT
This sequence comes from Coffea eugenioides, assembly GCF_003713205.1. Classification (NCBI taxonomy): domain Eukaryota; kingdom Viridiplantae; phylum Streptophyta; class Magnoliopsida; order Gentianales; family Rubiaceae; genus Coffea; species Coffea eugenioides. The sequence continues at coordinate 3,646,146 of NC_040040.1, read as the reverse complement.
AAAAGGCTTGTTTCTTTTGCCTTTTCAACGACAGTGTCCAATCGACGCAACTCAACAACTTGAAGCTGCTAGTGTATGTGGCACAACAAACCACAAATCAGACCTTACCCCTCTGCTTCTTTTTTTTTTTTTTTTATCGATACAGAGGTGTCCGGGTCAATCCTTACGGGGTCCGACTAATCCCCCTGCGCTCCAAGAGAGGAAGCCCCACTCCACACCCTGGTTGCCACGGGACTCGAACCCTGGTTGCCAAGTAAGTGGCCATACCCTAAAGAGGAGGAGCGAGCTACCCCGTGGGAGCGACCTTACCCCTTTGCCCGTCAGCCAACTATCCCTACCCTATGGATCACAATCGAGATTTAAAAAATCTTGCATAACATTTTCCTCCTCATTTGTACATTCTTAGCATCAAAAGCTGATGGCAACAATAATAGTTTGACAAATAATTTCAGACTTGAAACACGACAGAACTTCATCGATTGCTTTCCGGGCTCGATGAACTATTGATTGCTACAGATGAAAGTGTAATTCTTACGACAAGAAATGAAAGATGCTCATGGTAAGATGAGGTGCAAGTGTTTTTAGCCCCTTAAAAGTTTGAATAAAAGCAAATGTAGTCCCAAATGTTACAATCTTTTACGCACATTTAATCCTAATGACTACTTTTTACCAATTATTACCTGAATAAGGTCATCTGCTAGTAATTAATTTTTGCCAAAAATTTTAAAAGTTAATAAAATATTACTTGCTATAACGTGCAATAAAAAATGACTAATTACTCATACTGATCATGAGAATAATTAGCCTTTAAAAATCAAAATTTTCTCTTGTCCGTCGAATTTTTATATTTATGAAATAAATATTAATTATTCACACAATCAGCTTGCAAGTAATTAATCAGTCCTCTTTTATTATAAATTGTTGGCAACAACATTTATTTCAAGTTTTGTAATTCTTTTTTTAAAAAAAATAATTGCCGATATTTAACAGCACATGACCGAATTTCAATAGCAATTGGTAATAATCAGTTAATGGGACTAAATGTGCTTATAAATTAAAACATTTGAGACGAAAAATGCAATCTCTCTATGCAGAAATATGTCGGTCACTATCAAACCATCCATAATAACACAAAGGACATGTACGGATGGCAAACTACGTCACTAAATCATGGCAGGAGTTCGACCACAAGTAACACAAGGACACAAGTGTTCATACTTTCAACTATCAAATCAAAAGTAACAGTTTGATTTTTTTCCCCCCCTTTTACTTCAAAGCAAGTACTAATTAGCAAAGTAAAAATGAGACTTGTATACTTTTTCCCCGTTCAAGTAAAAGCTGCCAACATAACACGACTAAGGGCTGAATAAAATAAATGCTAGTCAAAACAATACAACCAAAACCAACATTGTTATGACAAAGATTAGTTTCCCAACAGAACAGATAACATTAGGATATTGCTGTCATAGCTTGTACCCTTTTTCATGACAGCCACCTCATCATTTATCTCAGACGCACTGAAATGCTCAAGAACCGCAGCACGCTGATTTCTGGGCAGCTTGAGCAGCCCCTGCCGCCTGGTCTGGTTTGTTTATTTTGATGGTTGGGGGCTGCATGGAAACAGGACCAGAAAATTAGTAGTGTTTCCGCCTTATATCCCAAAATCCACCAGTGCAGTGCAGTGGACGTCTTTTCTTTACTTTCGTTCCAGAGGGAGGTAGGAAGGAAAACACAATTCATGAGCTATTAACTTTATCATCTACTCATAACACCATATCTCAGCTGCCTATCTGTACCCTTTTTCCTTTTTATTAGAAACAGCTTCACCATGTTTACTTAAAAAATCGAGTCGCAGAAAGCAACGGGACTATTTTAATCGAATGAAGAAGAAAAAACAAATTCGTATGTAAAATAACATTAAGATCTCTGCTCAAGAAGCTTGTACCTCAGCCTTGGAGTCAGTTTCAGCAAGTCTTTGCTTGATATCCCGAGCTATTGAAAAGAAAACCTCCTCAACGTTCAAGTTTGTTTTTGCGCTCTACATGTCATCATATTATTAACATTTAGCTCTTTGGCAGATTAATACAAAATAACCAGCTGCATAAACTTACAGTTTCGAAGAATTTAATTCCATATTCATCTGCCAGTGCTTGACCCTTGGAAGTCGGAACAGCCTAGAGAAGATGATTCACATTAAATTAATCTTTGGAAAGAGAGAGAGAGAGAGAGAGAGAGAGAGAGTACCCTTTTGCTCTCATCCATGTCAGCCTTGTTACCCACCAATATCTTGTTGACATTGTCAGAAGCATGTTGTTCAATGTTCCGAATCCAATTTCTAATGTCTGAACATTGCAAATTTAGTTATAAACCAATGTCGAAGCAATCAAATAGAGAGGAAGCTCAACTATTCAACCAGAGCTGTGCCTTCTTGATTAGTTTTAATGCAAGCCAGAGGGCATAATAAACAGTCAACCATATAAAAGTCCAAGGCCAAGCACCATATAAGAGAAAAAACGAAAGAAAGACTTACTGTTAAATGATGACTCATCTGTCACATCATAAACAAGCAGAATTCCCATGGCTCCCCGATAATAAGCTGCACAAAATAAATGATATAAGAAAATTAGGCCAAACATTTAATAAGTTCCAACAAAATTTAGACATCATACAACAAACATAAAAGACAAACTTCCAACACAAAGGAAAAATAGGCACATGCACGGAAAATAGAAGTCAGCTAGAGCTCAGTTAAAGCACATGCAGAACAGAAGAAGATTAATTGCCAATTTGATCTGGTCAGAAGCAACATTTTGTAGGTAAGGTTGGCTTTCGAGAAATTTTATTCATGCTAATTTCTGCTATAGGTACAAATTTTCAATACAATCCCTAAATCATGCGAAGGCATTTTCAAGATTAAGCTCTCTCCCCGTCAAATGCAAGGTTTACATCGATCAAACATCTTCTGCTGCTCCCCTGAAGGAGCTAGTGAATGTTAATATGTTAGCATCATCCACCATCGAACAACTCATTAGATCATAGACAAGTATAAACATTTGGAAATTGCAGCAAAGGAGCCATCTACTATATTCGATTTTATGTTGTCCCTTTAGAATTCCTTAAATCATGTTGCAAAGGGCTATAAACTTCATGCTGCTGCTTTGAGATCCAAAAGACAGAAGCCCAAAAGAATTCAACTCAAATTTCAATGGTTGTTAGCTAGCTATGTATACAAGTTCAACTACAAGAAAGAATTTAACTGGGAAACAACAACTTTGAAAGCAAAAAAATTCTTATAACACATTCTCAGTAACATAATTCTTTTTTTTCTATTATTGATAAAAGACATTAGTGTTTGGATAATAGATTATTTGGGATAATTTTTTTTAAAATACTGTAGCACTTTTAATGTGATGTATGTGAGATAAAAAGTTGGTTGGAAAATGTGTTGATGATGTAAGCAAATAATCTACAATCCAAAATCACTGCTCTGTATGTGCAACAAAGAAGACATCTACTAACTTAACAGGATATGCTTTGTCTTCAATCCAAGAAACCATTTCCCAATAACATTTCTAGGGAAATGACGTGATACCACATGTTCACCAACACTGCTCTGTATGTGCAACAAAGAAGACATCTACTAACTTAACGGGATATGGTTTGTCTTCAATCCAAGAAACCATTTCCCAAGAACATTTCTAAGGAAATGGCGTGATTCATTATCTTGACAATTGATCAGAAGATATTTCTCACTATCCTTCCAATCCATTATAGCAGGATTAGCGAAAACATAAGCATTCAACTGGATGAAGCAGTTGAGAGAGGCGTCCGAGGTCACACTAAAGAAAGAAGTCAACAAGGTAACAGCATACAAAGATTACACACTCACCCGTTGTGATTGTTCGGAAACGCTCCTGTCCTGCAGTATCCCATATTTGCAGTTTGATCCGTTTCCCATCTAGCTCAATAGTACGAATCTTGAAATCGATCCTATGCAATCAATTTCGCATCGTAACTAGTTTGTAGAAAATAATCAAAAAGACAACATTCTAGTAACATGAAAATAACATCACCAACCCAATAGTGGTGATAAAACTGGTGGTGAAGGAACCATCTGAGAAACGTAAAAGAAGGCAACTCTTACCCACACCTGAAAGTCAAAAACACAAATTCACAGATATATAAGAATCCAGGATACAGTTAAGTTTCACAATAGCATAGTCACAAGACATTAACCGAGCACCCTATGTTGAAAACAAAATCAGAGTCAAGTTCAAACCAAATTCATATACTTCCAGTCTAAAACATGTTGAGCAAGAGAGTTCCAGCACCTTAATGTCTGAAAGTTATGATAGAACCAAAGTCCATGAACTTAAAACCTTGCTTTTATTGTTACGCCTATATATCACTGCTCATGTTTGACTAAAAAACTCACCATTTTTCAGTCTGAGTATAAAAGGCACCTAACTATCCTGTACATTAAATGCCTTCTTATCCAATAGACCCGAAAAAGAGAGGAAATATTGAGTCTTAAACCGATCTGTCTTAACAAAATACTTAAACAACATAATACACCAAAGCCTAATTATTGTAACACTAAGAGGTGCATTACTCTCACAATCTATAACAAAAAGACAACCTCACAAAGACCAGACATGTGAAGATAAAACTTATGCTAGAGATTCAATTTCAAGAGCAGTCCTTTGAAATTGAGAACACAATAGCATATCGAAATCCTTTAAGTTAACAGAACATGGAAAGGCAAGAAAACCACACTGATACCACCGTCCTTCAGAATACAATCATTAATTACATAGAAAAGCACATAGGAGTCTCAAAACTACAATATTTTAGTATATTATAAAGTTTAATCTAAAATGAATGTTTGTTTTGGATTTACAACAAATGTCTTCTGGGGAAAAGCTAGAAGGATATTAAAAGTCTTTCCCATTCACTAATCTTGAATGGCTAGCCCCAAAATTGGATCACAAAGACACGTCCAATAAGGGGGGGATGAAACCAAAGTCAATATCTTAGAGTTCAAATAAATGCCAAAAACAAAGACTAAAATTTAACATTTTCCAATCTTCTTAACAAATTTTCACAAAAAATGATGTAACCAAACACCAACTTCAGTACATAACTTAACTAGTTACACTTAACTTCAATTTACATCACATATGCGAGATCACAGTCAGAACATGATAGAAGAACTATCAGATTCAAACACAAGAAATTTCAAGTTGCTGCAATTGACAACCATGGGTTGTATAACTTAGAAAAAAGTTAAGATTACATATTGAACATCTTTTATCAGAAAACACAAATTCCATGACTACAAATGAGATAAGTAGCTTAGTGGATCATACACTGAAAAGAAGAAATATTTTCTTCTTTTCCTCTTTTTTTTTTTTGGAGGGGGGGGGGGGGTTTGGGGGTGTTGGGGGGCTAAAGAGAATTCTATGTCATCTGACTGGCTAATAAAAAAGAACCATGTTTAGTTAATCATCCAAAATTGATAGTTGTTAAGAATCTATAACAATACCCTCATGACAACTGATAAAAATCAAGGCAAATGAACCAAAACTATTACCCTCCACAGAGGATCACCAAACTTGCCAAACCAGTTAAGCATAGCTGTGAAAACTCAATTGAGTACTCTAACATATCGACAAACATGCAAGTAGAACTCAGGAGACCTTTCCGAACATTACCTGTTGCAAGTAACCGCAAAACAGCATATTTAGCACTCCAACATGAAAAAATTGTCCAATTCAAGAATGTTGGTTACTTTTTGCTTGCTCATTCCAATTTTGAACTCAAGGCTAAATAATATAACAATTCTAATCTCAAATTTTCCCCAAATCATTTAATATTGTTGTCCTTGCACTAAACAGCTCCAAAAGGTCTAACTACAAATTTAAAGCTCAAGCTAAGTCCCTTAGTGCAATCAAGTGAAGAAACATCACTCTGTGTTTGACAAGCCAAGTTGACATTACTGACAATAAAGGTTCTATATCTAGGACGCAAAAATGATGTGCATTTTGGACGCCATTAAAATTCTGCATGGAATACTTGGATTCAGCATTTTAGCTATCCTGAATAAAAAGCAGTTAAAGGCAAAAGTCTGTCCAACTAAAATGGCCCACGAATCATATTTTTAGATTCAAACTTCAACAAAAATCCCCAAGTTACATTGTTTAAAGCTTTATCAATTTACAAGTTGTACGCTATCAAACATTGAGGAACAAACAACAGCCATACAAAATGCATGACAGGCAAAAATGTGGAAGAAACAAAATCCAAGACCAACAAAAAAGGTCAACATATACAGAAATGACAAATGTAGAGGCATGAAAAAGGGTGTCTTTTACGAAAATAAAATTGGGGAGACAATAAAAGAAAGAAAAGGAACAGAAGTAGAAACTAAGGAGGATTGAAGGACGTTACCGCTGTCGCCGATCAAGAGGAGCTTTATGAGATAATCATAGTCGGCTCGAGCTCTAGCGGGCGGAGCAGCCATCTGATTTGATTGGATCTCTCAGATGCGATGTAATGGAAAAATATATAACCTAAAATCGAACCAAAGTAAACGATTAAAACAAAATTGCTCTTACATTAAGCCGTAGATGTTAGGGATTAACAAGAATTTGAAATTTCAAAGAGCGATAATAATATGGGATAAATTTTAACTAATAAATCTAGAAATCGAGAAAGAGGGAGAAATATATATATTTACCAGATCGGAGACAAATACAGAAAATAATAGAGAGATCTAATAAATGAGGGAAGAGGAAAAAGAGGAGGGAACAGGGGATGCGTCCCTAAAACGTCAGCACCGGTCGGCCGTTGAATTTTTTTTTTTCCCCCAAAAACTAAAATATTTTGTTTTCCGTTTCTCACTAAAAAAGTGAGAAAAAAATGCAGTATCCTGTTATCAAGATGCAAGTGGGTCGGATCGCCGCCCCGCCAAGATCTCATGATTACCTGACTTGTATCCGCAATTCCGGATATTCGTAATTTTGGATATTATCAAGCCAATTCCGGATATTATATCATGTCCGAAATGCGGATTTACAAAATTAGCTTACCTAATATGTTCTTCTAAATAAATTTAGATAAAATTAAATCATTGAAACTGCTTAACGATAGAGAGACGTCATTCCAAATAAATTACACAGTTCACAATTTTACTAATCAAATACGTTACCCAATTCTTTAAGAAAATAATGTCAAATAAATTACAAACAACAATAGCGAGCGGCCCAATATTTTGGTGTACACAAATATCGGACCATATTCATCTAGTCATTTATATATTAAAAAAAGAATCCCGGTATCTTAAAAATTACACTAAATACGATTATACTGGTGCGATTATCCAAAAAATGAAGCCTCTAACCCTCTATCCGACATACATAAAAGTAAAATGCTAAAAATGTAGTTTTGGTTTCCAATATTTGATATCTATGCGATTTTAGTATTTAAGGTTTCAACAAAAACAAATTTGATTCCCCAATGTTTGGCACTTTTGCTATTTAATGGACACATAATTGTATGTAACTAAATCATGTTAGAGTGTGTTTGACAAGATTGAAATTAGAAAACTGAAATGTAAATCTATTAAATTACTGAATTGTTAAATACTAAGTGTGTGTTTGATAAAATTGAAATCTGAAAACTGAAATTTGATATCTAAAATCTAAAATATGAATTCTTTAAGTTATTAAATTGTTAAGTACTAAATCTAATACATTTGAGTGTATATCATATGAAGTGATAAGTGAATAATTTATCACTTATTTTTTAAAACAAGTTTTGACAAAGAATTTCAATGCCATTTAATTAGTTCAGGTGTTTAATTTTTTGTTATCAAATGCGTCTAAACATATTAAGACCATGTTTGACAATTTAATTCAAAACTTAAATTTAATGAATTTATATCTTAACATATTCAGACGCGTTTGATAACTAAAAATTAAACAATTGAATTAATTAAATGACATTGATTTTTTTAAGGCAAAACTTGCTTTAGAAATAAATGTTAGATCCTATTTGATAACCCAATTTAGTATTTAAATTTAATGGATACATATCTTAACATATTTACACTGTATGATAAAAAAAATTGAACATTTGAACTAAGTGACACTAAATTTTCTAGGCAAAACTTGTTCCAAAAATTAAATGATAAGTTATTCACTTGTCACTGAATCTGATACGCACTTAAGTGTATTAGATTTAATACTTAACAGTTCAATAATTTAACGGATTCATATTTCATATTTCAATTTTATCAAATGCACCTTTAGTCTGTTCACTTTATCATTTAACGTGTTATCATGTTATACATACAAATGTATCAAATTTAGTACTTAACTATTCAATAATTTAATATATCCAAATTTCAAGTTTCGATTTTTATACTTCATTTTTATAAAACCGTACCATAAATTTTGGATATATTAAATTAAAATATTGAATTGACTTATCAAACAGGATATAAATTTGATACATTCAAGTGTTTATCACATTAAGTAATAAGTGAATAGTCACGAGCAAGTTTCGCCTAAAAAAATTTAGTACTACTTAATGAATGTAGATGTTATATTTTTTTATTATTAAATACATCTAAACGTATTAAAATCTGAATTCATTAAATTTAAGTTCTAAATTGGATTATCAAATAGAATTTTAGTATTAAGAAATTGTCCTCAATCTATTTTAAATTGAATACATTAGGACTAGATTTTTTTTAACCTAAACTTTAGGGATTAAAACTGTATGTGTCAAATATTGATGACTAAATTTATTTTTTATCAAAATTTTAAAGACTAAAACTGTACATGTGCTAAATATTGGGAACTAAATTTTTTTTTCCAAAATAAATCCGCATATTGTAATGATCCAACGGTTCAAATATGTTCAATTTTAGTGACACAAGCAGTTCGGATATGTTCGGAACCATGTTTTTTTTTGGACATAAGGGTCAATTTACACATTCGTACTAGTTATCGTATGGAATTGTTTCGATAGATATTTATGTGCACAATGAACAAACATACTTAAAACAACAGCCTTTTGGATTATTGACCATCATAAAAGCGATTAAGATATTCGTGAGTAAAAGATCAATAAGATTTCAAACTTACTTCCATTAGTTGCCACTCTATATGCCCGTTTGTCCCCTTCTCAAAGGGCTTCCCTCCAATTCAAAGGGGGCTTAGTCGCTTTTGATTTTCAATGACCCAGTTTTTTTTTTCAATGACCCAGTTGAATATGTTATATTCTCTTTACTCTTTAGTGTAGGAATAGGCATAGGTATAAATTGTTAACTACGCGTGGAGGTGAAACTGTCACGTGGTCAACGGGATCAGACCCCAGTGTTGAAAACCTTCAGAGCTGCACAACGAATGTGAAATGGCCACTGGCCACTGGCCATTTGGTCCAGTGGTCATCACCATTAAAGGTGATGATGGAGGTCAGGGGTTCAATCCCTGCCTCCCACAAATTTACCACAATTTGTGGCGGTCTTAATTGACCTTCATCGATAGAGTCTGTACTCACATCGAACCCCCTCCCCTTCCCCTTCCCCTTAGACTAGGCTATATTAGGTTATATGACATCTATCGTTTCGACAAAAAAAAAAAGAATGTGAAATGGCCACTTGGGTAGGAGATGGCCCATGTAGCTGAAATATCAAACATAGTTGGGCTTCAGCCTGGAGAGGGTAGCCAGACTTAAAATTGGCGTTGGTCTTTATTATCTAGAAAAGCAATGAGGCAATTGAAATGGAGCTTGTGGCTTGGATGCTGACCCATTAGTGTAGTGTAGTGGTTAAAATCTCCTCTGTTACGAGTTACTTGATTGAGGTTCGAACAAGCCTGACCGACGTGAGGGAGTAAATCCGTTGTTACAGCGGCCTTAAAATCTCCTGGCTTGGAATTGGAACCAATCGTTAAGTTGGTTGGAATAACTACTGTCTAGTGCAATCGCTCGTCTGCCTAATATCCAAAAGTCCTTATCGAACGAAGAAACATAAAAACAGAACGGAACCACCCCATGCCGTCCAGTTGACAGTTATTATTGCTCATTGATAATTTATTTATTTCATTTTCTTTTAGTGAGGGAGAAAAGCCAAAATTCTAAAACTCGACTTTGCTTATCTATATAACGACTAGTTAAGACAAGACTGACTTGTTCACCACCTGACTTTAGGGCATGTTTGGCAAATAAATGTTTGACAAATTTTGTCTGCTATAAGTTTTTTAACAAATTTAACTACAATAAACTAAAAAAACTTATCAAAATTTTTAAACTGTACATTTTAAAATATCAAAAAATTTACACATTTCAAACATTGAAAAAACTCATTTGTAAACAAACATTGAAAAAACTCATTTGTCAGATGGGGCCATAATTAGTTTGTCCAAAGCATGTTTTTTTTTTCATTTTTTAATTACCAATTAGCCACTGGTAAAGATGGACCTGGATATTGCTTCACCACCAGGCATCTGGTAAGTCCTTTAAAATACCTGGTAACAGGGGAAGACTGGCAAGTTTGTGCTAAGTCAATGGAAAGTGCCAGCCAAGCCACGGCGGTGCACTCGTTTCATAGGTATTTTTTTTCCCCACCATTTTGGTATAAGCATTAAGCCACGGAAGTCAGCGTACTTGCCAATTCCTCTTATTCAACTGAGGCTCAGCATGTTTCCATTTGCTTGCAAAAATTTGGATAAATTTGGTTTCGATCATCAATCAATCCTCGTGTCAGCAGTGAAATTTAAATATACAACTTTTAGAGAGAAAGCGGTCCGTTCTTGTCAACGTAATCAATTTATATTGACAAAAACGAGATGAGATGCTTTCCTTTGAGCGGAATAATAATAGTTCACACTTAACACGTGAATGGTATACATACACAAAATCTTAACGGGATAGCAGTCCCTTATATAATACATATGTTTGTTGAGGAATGTTTGGTTGTTCATCATGTAATGACTACTAATATTATGACATTGTGAATTCTAAAGAATTGGCGAAATCATTTTGGCGACTAATTTATTGCGTTCAACTGTTCGAATGAACTTGCTGACATTTTGTTTCTTTGATAATTTTCATAAGTATTGCCAAGGCCATTATTCAGAGATGGGAACAGAAATTTTGCTAGCTACAACCCATGTTTATAATTTTGGTCAGCTTTTATTTGTTCTTATCCTTGTTTTTTTTTTTTTGGAACCGATCAACTAGTCAGATAATTTGTTGTCTAATTGATATTCGACTTTGCACAAGTTCTGGATTGACCTTGGCTACGCATCAAATGCATGTCTAAATAGATATACTTACAGGAAAGGTTGCTTAAATCGCAAGGAAACAATTGCGAACACTTCAAGCAATTGCTTATTCTTTTCCCCACCTTAGTTTTTTTTTTTAAAAAAAATAACTTTCATTAATTAAATAAAGAATGCGTGTCATGTCCTGAGTGGTCGATTAAAGGGATCCAATCAGATGGAAACTCAGAACGCTCCTAAAGGTTCTAAGGTCCTTATTAGTTACTCCCTCCATCCTATTGAAAGTGTCATGCTTTCCTTTTTGGTTTGTCCCAAAATTAATGTCACTTATTATAATTGGCAATAAACTTTCCCTCATTTCCATCTCATGCCCTTAAATATACCAGATTCCTTTTAAGTTTTTGATGGGTCCCATAAAATTACAAGAGTTGCTCTAATATGCGTGAGTCTCACCGCAAATGCAAACAATGGCCGTGCAAGCTACTTTCTCAAAAAAAGGCTGGACACATTTGTAAAGTATGGGTCCCACACATCTTGTCATCCTTGCTTTTTCTTTCTGCCACTCAATGGAGTAATGCACGGAAGGGGTAGCGCTGGAATTTAGACCAAAATGCGACACTGTTGAAAAGAAGCTCAAGACCCGAAGTGCGACATTCATTTCGGGACGGAGGGAGTATCATTCGATGAGAAGCTTTTTCAAGATGCAACAGAGATTCCACTAGCCAAGTAAGCATTCAAACGTACAACAAGTGCACATATATTCTGCCTTAACGTATCACACTGAGTGATTCTCCTAATGATCATATTCTCGAATAATAAAAAACATGCATATAGGAATATAGGATCTCAGAAATTAAAGAAGAAAAAAAAAACATGTTTGTTTTGATTCCTCTTTCATTTTTAGAGCTCAAATTATACAACTACTAGAGTTTGATTTGGAATGCCAAATATGAAAAATGACAGGAACGTAGATAATTTTAGAAACCTTTCATAAGATTTGAAAAATTATGAAAATCCCCTTTAGAAAGTATGCATTGGTAACAATTGGTGATGTAAGCCAAAAAAAAAAAAAATTAATATCCAATATTACCCCTCCATGATATAAAAAACAAGTTGAATGATAAAAAAAACAAACTATCACCATTATTCATTTGGTGAAAATTTCAAGTTAAATTTTTTCTGGAATACTCAAGCCATATTTTGAAAGCAGGTTTTTGGACTTTTTTTTTTTTTGGTTAAGCAATTTTTGAAGATATTTATTTTAATAAATGCCTCCCTAATTGATTGATCAACTTTTTGTAAATGGATCAAGAAATTTAGTGAAAAATTGGAAATGAAATATACTATACTAGATTGGATGACGTTAGAGTTTTAAAATAAAGAAGTATTACCAAACGGGATTTCTATTTTTGTCTTTTAACTCATTTTTTCACTTATAATTTGTAAAGTTTGTGAAGGAGGCAAGTATAATTTTTCAAATCTCATGGAGTTGGCCTCAATTGTCATAAACCTCAAGGAGGTTTCTGAAATTACCCCTTGTATTATCCTCCATCCAGGACGGGGATTTGAGGTGGTACTAAAGAATATTCGATCTGACCGACCACCGCCCAGAAAATAAGAAAACGCATCGGTAACCGCTCACCGTCCGTTTTCGATGACGCAATGCGTAAAGAAAATGGGAAGCGCGACGAGCAAGAAGACCGTTAGGAATTCCGTCCCCGTCCTAATGGGGTCCCACCGATTTTCCAACCTGACCCAGTCAATTCTAACCATGCTCCACTAGACACTGCCAGTCGGACCGGGAAGGGGACCCAAACCCAAGTCATATTCCCCTCCCTTCCCTGGGGAAGAGAATCCTGCTCTGATTCCGCATAAAAAGCAAAGGAAACACGAGAATTGTCTCTCTTTTTTTCCCATTTATCTTTTACTACTCCGCTTATATTTAAGCGCTCTTTTAAATGCTGAAAGCTTTTCTATATATATATATATATATAAGAGCAAAAGGTGGAAGAAACGGAGAGCGGGAACGCGTAAGGTATTGCCTACCTCCCTCCACGACCAGCATTCCTTTACTCAGCTTCCCTCTCCCTCTCTCTCTCTCTCTCTCTCTCTCTCTAGGGGGGTGGTAGGAGTCCCTGTGCTGCTTCTATTTCTTTCCCTTTTGCCCTCTCTATAAATCCCTATAATTATTCTCTTTCAGCTTCAACTACACGCTTATTTTCGAGATCTGAGCTTTTCTTCGCCCACGCGTTTCTGCTCTTCTCTCCTCTAACTTCTTCTTGGATCATTTTGGGTAAGCTTCTCCATTCGTCGTCCTTTAACTTTTTTTTTTTCTTGCGGTTGTTCTTCCTCCGGTATGTGACATATGTCCCTTATTCTGAGTATTGCTATTCGGTTTCGTTTCGCATGCATCGATAACACGTTCAAGATACTAGTATGTGCACACTTGCTGCCTTGTGCTAATAGTTTCCTTCATTTTTAAGGGTACATTTATTGCTATACATCTCTGCCTTTTTCAAGTTTCAGTTTATGTACTGTAGATCTTCGATTATGGCGGTTCCTGGTGTATATTTTCGATATATGATTTGCTAGTTTATTTTTATGTTGGTTATTCTCGTTGTTGTCTTTCTTTTTTTTTTTTTGGGGCAAGGCGGCGGAGGGCGGGGTCGTTTTATACGTGGATCGTTAAATATCATGTCCTGTTCTGGGGGGATCGGTTGGAGTGGTGGTGATTTTGTTGTGATTACCCGGTCCCCTGTTGTTGTTTTTGTACTGTTGTTTGTATTATTCATCTTTATTGCTTAAATTTATTCAACCACAGGCGTATTTCTGAATTTGTTCGAATGTGCAGATTGAAACTATGGCTCCACCAGGCGAGACCCCGACAGATATTGAGACTCCGGTTAAACCTCCCAAGTCTCATCACTCCTCACATCCACCTCTTAACGAAAGGATCCTCTCTTCCCTGACCAGGAGATCAGCTGCTGCCCATCCTTGGCATGATCTTGAGATAGGTAATTGAACTGTATGCCTAGCTAATGCTGGTCAAGTCTGAATTAAGTTTCCTTTACTGATTGATGTCTTGGAGTTTAGCATGCGCAATGACTCCTTCCACTTGAATTCGTGCAGGACCTGGAGCTCCAAAGATTTTCAACTGTGTGAGCTCTCTGACATTCCTTGGCTTTGTTTTGTAGTCATACTGACCAAAAAAGGTTCTGCACACTTGAGTTAGCTGCTCATTTTTCAGCGGTGAACTTGTTAATAACGTAGCACGTTATCATTAATGTTAAAACAACTTGTGTGTATACTTATTTGATTGTATGGATCTTTCTAAAGTTAATAACGACTTAAAGGATACCTGATGTATATACCGCATACGAATTCAACTACATTATGGAACTGAAACTGGTTAAGCTCAATGACTTTAGGAGCTGACCACATTTATGGTTGATTTTGTTTTCATATTTGTAATCATAAGATGGTAAAGAAGGAATATGAGACGTATGAAGTAGAAAAACAATCAAATGACTCTAGTTGATTGTAAAAGGGTATTACTCTAGCATTTGGGTCCTTAAACATATACTTTTGTGCTCTATCCAATGCCATAATTTTTTGCAATAGTGTCAATGAAGAGCCAAGCTCATTTTAATCAGCATATTTGTGGTTATTATTATGCAATTCCTTGTCATCTTGGACATTAATTAGATATAGGATGACTACTTTTTACAAATGAAGAAATGTAAGGGCTAGTCTTGGATAATGTCCAATATTCCACGAGAGTCGAGATTTTATCAAATTCAAGGAAATCATTCCAAGTCAAGTACTGATAGTCCTTGCTTTTCTTCTTCTTTTTTGGTGGTTAAAGTTTGTTGAAATTTCCCTCTTCAAGTCTGACTACAAAAATTTGCCAATTGGTACACTTAGTGCATAATTTAACACTAATCTATGCCAGAATATCTCATATAACTTTATAATTTTAACTAGTAGCCGAATCATTATGGAGCTCTGATATATAAAGTATGATTATGCCATTTTGCCTTCACAATTGCTAGTTGCTGCTTAGATCAATTGATGCAGCCATTGGGTAACGTAGACATGCTGTGTAAATGTGCAACTGGATATCGCATCTATGGCTATGAATATTTGGAAGTGCAAAATGTTCACCTTGCAAGAAAGCTATGGATATTGGACTACTGAAAAGTTTAATTAGTCTGTGAATATATATTTCGTTACATTACTAACTGTTTGGTTTGACGATTTTGGTCTGGTCTCTTTCTTTCTTACTAAGTCTATTTTGGAATTTCACAAATGTACCTCCACCAGGATTGTGGTTTTAGTTATCCTCTGGTTTAACTGAAATAGCCGTATAAACTGGGTTAACCTTGGCAGGTGGTTGAAATCAGCAGGGGAAGTAAGGTGAAATATGAATTGGACAAGAAAACTGGACTAATCAAGGTACAGAGTATAAAAATTTCTTTTATTGTAATTGTATCATAAATTACCAATTGATTTTGCATCTTCAGGTTGATCGTGTTCTTTACTCATCTGTTGTGTACCCGCATAACTATGGCTTCATCCCTCGTACTCTCTGTGAGGACAATGACCCCTTGGATGTCTTGGTCATTATGCAGGTAAATAGTTGCTATTCATTGTAAATGCAAGATATGAACAAGTGGATAGGTTGTTGAACCAGAAAAATGCACAGTATTGTGCACATGCAACTATGGCTTACTATTAACCTTCCAAAATGAGAGTACAATGCCATAGTAAAGTGGCTTGGTCTTTGGGTTTCACCCATCCACATTCATGAACTCTCACAAAATGGGAAGATTATGCATGTAATTAAGATGTGGTAAAATGTTTGATGACGTTGTCATGCATTCTTGCTACCATCACTTTCAAAGTGGTGCACGTGTGAAGGATATAACTCGTTTCTGTAGAGGTGTGCTTCTTGAGATTTAATTTTCTTCATGTATACATGCAGGAACCAGTTCTTCCTGGATGCTTTCTTAGGGCTAAAGCAATTGGTGTCATGCCCATGATTGATCAGGTACGGCTATCAGTCACAGAAAGAACAGCCTTGCTTTCCCTACAAAATGATCCTAACTGTTTCGTAATACAGGGGGAAAAGGATGATAAGATTATTGCAGTATGTGCTGATGACCCTGAATATCGACACTATAACGACATTAATGAACTTCCACCACATCGCTTAGCTGAGATCAGACGTTTCTTTGAAGATTGTATCCTTTTCAAGAATAAAAACTCTTGCACAGAAAAACCTTTGTCACATGCCTAAGTTCTGTCTCTAATGGCATGTTCTCTATCTTTTTTGTGTATGTGGTCTGTTTTTTTGGGTTTCTTAACAATGAACCAGACAAAAAAAATGAGAACAAGGAAGTTGCAGTAAACGACTTTCTGCCTGCATCTAAGGCCTATGAAGCTGTTCAGCATTCCATGTAAGTGATTTAGCTACACATTGCTCCTGCATATATTTTAGTGGCATTTGATTATACTGCATTTCTTTAGTTATCTGAAACTGCTGTCATCATCTACTTGGATATGGTATAGACTTGTAGGCAAAGCAAAAGAAATTATAACCTTGAGTTCAAGTTACTTGATTCCAGCAGTGTCACATAATGGTGGATTGCTCGATTATCATGGCCAAGGGAAACTCATTGCTTTTGACTGCAACCATGTTTTGACTGTTAAAAATCCTCTCTTTGCTGACTTTTAATGTACTCTTAGTTCAGTAAGTTGTATCTGGCATCATTAGGCTTGGCACTAGTCTACTTTGCACTTCTAACCAGAAGGCGACTGACTGAAGAGAAACAAGAAAATGTTAGATTAGCTCTACTACAATGAACTCCTAGTGTCATTTTCAGTTTGATGATTCGCCTTCTTTTCCTGCTCCGTTCAGGGACCTCTACGCAGATTATATTGTGGAAAGCTTGAGGAGGTAGTTTGATCCATGCTTGCGAGAAACGTGCGGTTCTTGGGGCTATTCGTACTATCTTTGCTGTATCGCGTAGGCACACTTTCAAGTTACACGTGTCATACTACTACTGTTTTGGCTTGATTCAATTGGTATATGATGATGAAGACGAAAAGAACTCAAAGGAGTTTTATTTTATTTTTTGGTACGAAAGATAATCGTATCTCAAAGGAGTTTTATGGAGTACTAATGAACAGATTATATTCCTTTTGTTTGTTCTTTTGTCTTCTCTTTTTTTTATTGCAATCCATTTTATTACAGAAATAAATATTGGTGCATATCTCTCTAATTTGATAGGTGAATAAAAAGAATCGAGAATAAAACCACAAAGATATGAGGTCTTCAATTTTCATGATAAAACTCTTTTTTTTTTACTTATTTATCTCTTTCAAGATAAAATCTAGAATAAAACTTTTTGTATTGACAACTGTCTTTGATTAAATGTAGAGGACATTAATAAGAAAGGTAAAGGTCAAGGTAAAGAATGAAAATGTAAAATCAAACTATAATACATATTAGATTGATGGAAAACAAATTGAAAACGGAGGTCCATTGGTTTGTTTGGACAGCAAATTATTTGGTCAAATATAATAATATTCTGATATTATCATTATAATTTTCAATACAGGTTTTTATCTTTTCAATTACTTTTTTATCTCACATACATCACATCACAAAAAGTGTTTTGCTGATATTACCATTATAATTTTCAATACAGGTTTTTATCTTTTCAATTACTTTTTTATTTCACATACATCATATCACAAAAAGTGTTACAGTAATTATTTCAAATAATATCCTATCCAAAGCTTGAAAACGAGAAGAGTGGTCTCTAACTTTTATAGAAACTAGAGGGGAGATTAGTGTATTTTTTTTTTAAAAATGTTTATACGGCAACAACAGTTAGTTATTGTCGAGCAAGAAATAAGTGTTTGAATACGAGATTAATTGGGATAATTTTTTTTAAAAATATTGTAATAATTTTTTATTTGATATATATAATATAAAAGATAATTAAAAAATATATTAATTATATAAATAAGTCAATGTATGTAAATAAAATGCAATTCAAACACAAAAAGCCCCAAATCCAAACGACAACACTGCGTAAAAACAAATCAACTCCTTTTTACGTAATTCTCCTCCAAGCCCACTCGCTCCGTGGCCCACAACACCTCATTGAATCATTAAGTCCTCCTTTTCCCATCAAAGACTCCCCCAAAAGGCCGAAAAACCCCACCTGAAAAATTCCCAGAACCCTGCAGCTCCAAATCAAAACCACCCCAAAGGCCGAAACCCTCGCACCATCGCCATGAGCTCCTTCAACTCCACCACCTCCACCCCAAACTTCGACAACCTCCTCCTCCAAACCCTAATGGGTAGGCTTCAACTCCGCCCTCCTGCTCCTCTTCACAACCCTTCTTTCCTCCCCCCTCAATCCCTCGAAGACCTTCTCTTAAACAACTTACCCTCCGACTTCGACTCCGACTCAGACAACGACGACTCCTCATCATCCTCTAAAACCCAGCTCGCAAAGGAGGAATCCAAGCTCGAGAAAGAGATCATCCGCACCATCCTTAGTGGCAAAACCGAAATTCTGAAGCCCAATTCCGGCCAGGCCGTTACAGTTGGCGAGCACCATATTTGTGTCGGGTTTCATGAGGATACTGATTCTGATTATCGGGTTTGGGAGTGGCATGGACATATAATGTTATTCGATGAGGAAAATGGTTATACGCCTGAGTATATTTATGGGAATTACTTTGAAAGAGTCAATAAGAAGCTGACGAAGGATAAGAAGAAGAAAAATGAGGAGGCTAATGCTGATGCTCGTGATCAAAAGTCTGATGACAAGGAGGAGAAGGTTTCAAATTTGGGGCTGAGGGAATTGATAGATTCTGGAGATTCCTGTACTGGCCGGATTCTCCATCGGAACATGAATGCTGGCTCTCCAAGGTTTATTTCTTAAATCCACCTTTTGTTGTCTCTACCAGTGTAAAGTTTTCTTTATCTATATGTAAGATTTAGTTATGTATACTTGGTCAGAAATTCATTTACTGTAAAGTAAGCAGTTTCAGTTCTTTTTTCAATGTGATTCTTCTTGAAAGCTGTGGTATTACTAGGCATACTGTCTATTGTGTGATTGCTAGTGTTACCTGATGGTTTTGGATAATCATATATCAACTGTGCTTGCACATAGTACATCCGTACGTAGATTTAATTTTCTTTTCTTTTTTTTTTTAACTGGTTAAAGGAAACTTGTTGATTATTCAACTGCAAAGTGATGATCTGAAGGATAAGTGTATAGATAATCTTGTAAGGGATGCAGTTCTTACTTTTGTGTTGCATATAGATATATCATGCATGGGTTTGTTCAGGTTTTGGAGTACAAGGGGAAGAATCAACTAGACCAAAAACTGGACAATCCACCATCCATAACCCTCTTACTATTGACTCAGAAATTCGTTAAGACCCCCATCCCTGTAGGGAAGAGGAACGATTTGCATTGTAAAATGCTAAAAACATTGTAAAACTGCTCATGATGGTCTTTCTGCTTCTGCTAAAAAAATCCTCTGGGGTATGACAAGGAAAATATGGTAACGATGTACATTACCAATCAAATTGGGAGTTGTCTCACATTTTGCTTTCCATGCTGCTGTGGTGCATTGAAGCAAAGATGGAGATGTAGTGTTTGTTGATTAATTTACATAAATAACTAGAGCACTAATACTCATGGTTATACGCTCGTAAGGAGTTCCAAGTGAGTGAATCATGTTTCTGAAGAAAAGTAGCCTTTGTTGTTCCCGGTTATCTCTGTGTCACTCAGCAAACTAGTAAGTTCCTGACCTTTAAATGCCTGTTCTGGTAGTCCACATAAGTAAAGCTTTATCATTCACAGTCGCAATTTATTGTGTCATCTTCCGATGTGAAGAGGAAAATAAGAAAATAAAACTGTGACAGGATTCATGGGCAGTGTTGGTTTACCGTATCAGGTAACTTGATGAAGTACCAATGAGGCATCTGAAACACTTCAAACAGTCTACAATTCTTCAATTGATAAAAGAAGTTGACAAGAATGTCATGCATCCCGTCATAAGAATTGGACAGGAAAGCGATGTTTGTTAGCCTAAATAGTTTTTTTGTGAAACACTTTCTACTATTATATTGGAGTCTGCTCAATATAGCTATAGTACATGCTCGATGCACCCAGCACCACAATAGAGCTATTGTAATTTCATTTGATTTGTTATCTTGAATGGTGATTTGGATTTGAACTTTGAATAGCTCCAAAGGATACAGTGAATCTATGTATTCCCAGTTTGCATTTTGCTTCCTCTCTCTATCTCTCTGCTTGAAAAATATCCTGCCTGCTATTTATTACCAGTCTCCTCTGATTCTGGACTAACTACTTTATATTTTTCCTTTAAAGCCATTTTGTTAAACTTGAGCAAGCAATTCTCTGTTCACTGGTTTTGCTGATACTTAGCATGCATAGGCATTCTTTCTCCATTTCCTTTTCTAAATCTTTTTAACTTAATGAGTACAGGCTTCACTAAATAGCTGGCCTGGCGCATCAAGTCTCTTCAGCCAAAGAAGAAGTTGTTTCAGGTTAATGGGGTTTCTTTCACATGGAGATCAAGTTTTGTGGTTTCTGGCAAAGCTGCAGTTAACGGTATCAGGACTTCAAATGGCCAATCTTTGGAGGAGTAATTGGGAAGTAAACTATTGGGAATTACGTGCTTGTACTGTGGGCTTAGAATGTTATTTTACATTCCTATAAAAACAGTAACAGTGGAAGAAAGGTTCTAAATATTGTCACTTATTTGCTGGTAGGCAGCAGAGGCTGGCTGTTTTTAATTTGTCCAGTTACTTGTTAATACTGGCAGGTAACATGCTTTTTTCCTTGGTCGGGCAGATAAATTACAGTTGTGTAAATGTTTTGAGAAATACGTGTCTGCGTATATTGCATTTGCATTCATAATGCGGGGTTTTCTTTTTTACAGTAATACGAGCTATACAAGTTGGTTATTTGGCCATTTAATTATTTGGTCACTTGAAATCTGTCATCATGCACTCAGGTAAACTGGAGTTTCGCTGGGAGACGGAAATGCTAGATTCCCCTGTTAATTTTGGAAAGTGATTTTGAGTCTAGCAGGCTGGACCGTTTAGTTTCAAAGATATTTTATCCCTTCCTCAAAGTAACACCTTTTATATATATATATATATATATATATATATATATCAAATATCAAATTGGATCGCAAAATTTGGATTTTCTACTTGTTGAAAAAGATCCTCTAAATTAAATAACAAGAGGTGATTCTTCTTTTTTTCCATTTTCCCTTTCTCTTGGGCCACTGCGTGGAAACCCAAGTTGAAACTGCTTATTGGGCCCAAATTGAAACACCCAACAGTTGACATCCGAAATCCGCAAGGAGTAAAGTAAAGGCAACAACACAGAATATCTAACATCACGACAGTTCCAAAAATCCTAAATTCCATTCAACAGCAAATCCCAGGAATCAATTTGATCAATCAATCCACAAACGGAGAACAATACACTACTAATATGCGGAGAACAATACACTACTAATGTACTAACATCAAAAAAGTAAACAATATTATTCTACCATGTAATAAAATCTAAGAACTTTGTAAATTTGGTAACAGCCTTGGTCCCTTCTGAAACGGCGTGTTTGGCCAATTCACCGGGCAACACCAGCCTCACCGCCGTCTGGATCTCACGGGAAGTGATGGTGGGCTTCTTGTTATAGCGAGCGAGGCGAGACGACTCCTGGGCCAACTTCTCAAAGATATCGTTCACGAAACTGTTCATGATCCCCATGGCCTTGCTCGATATCCCTATATCAGGGTGCACCTGTTTCAGCACTTTGAATAGGTATATCTTGTAGGTCTCGCTGCTCTTCTTCGTCCTCTTCTTCTTCTTCCCATCCCCAACTTCCTTGGGGATCTTCTTTTCCGCCTTCGGTGGCTTCTTCTCCGCCGTGGCTGGTTTCTTCTCCGCCGGCTTCTTCTCTGCCTTCGGCGGTGCCATCAGATGATTTTCGAGATTAGGGCTTTTAGCTAGATCGGGTGACTAGAAAAGAAGGAATTCCTAACCGCCTCGGTTTGGGATGGTGGTGGTTTGAAGCCGATGATTTGTTTATATAGGGAATGGCGGTCGGTTATTATTGGTGGTTTAGGTTCTCCCTGGATCGTTGGGTTGGCATCTGTTAAAACCGTTGGATTGGGTTGATGAACAGACGGTCCCGATGTATCCCTATCCTAGGTCCGCGATATTAGGTCTTTTACTACATGAATGCGGCTGGCCGTTGGATTGATTTTAATTGTTTTTATTCTTTTATGAAAAATAAAAGTTTGATCTCCCTACTTAAAGTACTTTTTAATATTTTTTTTATTATAAAAAAATATTACTTTTTCGAATTGGACTAATTTTATTATCAAACCTTAACCTCATAGGAGGTTTGTATAATTTTACATACTTCAGAGGCTAATGAAATTAACAAAAATCTTAGGTAAGATTTCTAAAATTATCCCTTTTTTTCAAAGAAACTCCCATAGCAGCATTGGAGGAAAAGAAAAAAGGCAATCAGTTATTCCCTCCGTTTTATTTATTAAGTCATATTTGAGGAATCCAACTTTTTAAGAATAATGATTTGATTGCGATATTTGTACTTCTCTTTTCAAATTTATCTATATAAATTCAAAATTTAAATTTGAATGGTAACATGCATATAATTAGAGAGAGAAATTAAAAGGTATTTTAACTTTTTTAACCTAACAATTGTTTTGAGATATTTCAAAATGAAAAATATGATAATTTCAATGGCATAAAGTACGGCAGTATCTAACAACACATAGCAATGATCAATTTCGGAAGCAATGCATGCATCGAACGCATACAAATTCTTTGCAGAACTGGCAATCACATCCAAGCAATCATAGCGGTTGATTTTCACAACGAATTGTACACTTACTGGAGCATAACATATTATTCAAGCATGACCGCAATTACATTGAGAAATAAATTTTGTACCATGACTTTTGATGCAAAGGTTAGTGACGCTACCTTATCATCTTTTGATTAAAAAGGATCCCACCTTCTGGTAGGGATGGCAATCGGGTCCAAATCAGATAGGCGGGTTAGGTCAGGCCAGAAAATTTGTTGATTTGAACCCGATCCGTCAATCCGTGACGGGTCAGGTATGCTGACCTGAACCCGAAAATTTCGGGTTGACGGATTGACCCGAAATGACCTGAAACTTAATTTTAATTTATTAATTTATCACTGTAATTTCTAATAAAATCAATTTCTCACAAAACTAATTACATAATCAAGTAATAAAAATTTAAATAAATAATTTCAAATCAAATCTAAAATAAATTAAACACCGTAAAAGTGTTTTATCCCAAATAAAATATAAAATAGATTAAAATAATATAAAAACAAAAAATAATATAATATATTATTTGTCTAAATATAATAATTTCAATTTTACACAAATTAAATAAATTCATTTAGAATTAAGTAATTAATACCTTTGAAAAAAAAGAATAACTTAATTTAGTTAGATAAAATTATTTTTATATTTATTAAATTATTTTTAATTCATAAACGGGTCATATCAGATCACCACGGATTGACCTGAAATCGACGTGTTTTCTTTTCGGGTTCATCAGGTTTAACCCGATTCTAACCCGAATTCCAAAAATCTCAACCCAAATCCATTAATTTCATATTAAATTCGTATCGTATTTTCAAGTCACACGAAAATTACCACCCCCACCTTCCGGGACACAAAACTCCCAACTCCCATCCTGCCTGCTTTCCTCCAAAAAAACATGAGAAAAACACTAGTGAACTTGCAAATTGCGATTCATTTTGGGCATGCGTTAGCCAGTTTAAAAGCAAAAGTTCCCTGAGAAAGACCAGAAATCCAGCCAGAAACTGATCCACAGTTAAAGAATTCCATGTCCACGAACAAAATGTGCAGCTTCATTGGAAGTCAAATGTAAAGATCTTTCACATTAATACGCGCACAGGAAACTGAATGTGTTTTAATAAGCTAAAAATTCGTTTCATTCATCATAATCCAAGAATTTGGGACCATCAGAAGCAACAGTCAATCCTAAATTCTAAAAATCTCTGACCCTCTTCTACATACGACCAACAGATACAGGAACTACATACAAAGAAATTCACAGGACGACAAGTCCTCTTATTCACGAATGACAGATTAGGCCTTCTTGGGTGACTTTGTGGCCTTAGCTGGAGACTTAACAGGCTCCTTTGCTGCCTTTTCATTCTTCTTTGGAAGGAGAACTGGATTGATGTTGGGAAGCACTCCCCCATGAGCAATAGTCACACCAGCTAGAAGTTTCCCAAGCTCTTCATCATTCCTCACAGCCAATAACACATGCCGCGGTATGATCCTGTTCTTCTTGTTGTCTCTTGCAGCATTTCCAGCCAACTCCAGAACCTTTATATACGTTATAAAACCAAGTCAAATCATCAGATCCATCCCAAGTTCAGTTGCCCAATATATTCAAAGCCAAAATTAACTTCACAACCATAACCTTAACTTGTTAAGGAATTAATTGCTCCCTATAGGCATGTGACTCAACAAAACTCAATTTTCAATCAGCATCTTCGGAGTTTGGAATTAATTGCTCCCTATATGCATTTTCGGTCTATTTCAAATTCTTGCACAAACTCCAAACTAGGCTCAACTATTTCTGTGCCATAAATGACATATAGATTTGATTAGCAGTAGTATTAACTGTTATCAGTTAGCAAGTCTGAATAATAAATGCCTCGTTACTGAGTTGTTGTGGCAACCTAGGAAGTTCAAAGGCAAACAAATGGGAAATTACTTGTAACCAAAGATTTAATCCAAGCAACGCTCCACATAAATGCAACTACAAAGTAAAAAAAAAAAAAAAAAAAGCTTGGATAATCTATACCATCTCTAGGTCACTTTAACCTCGAGATCCGCCCTTTTTTTTTGACGCCCCCCGGAGGGGGGGGGGGGCAGCGCAATTGCAACAGCAATTCAACAAGGAGAAAAAAATAGTAGCAAAATACAGCAGTTAAATTATTCAACAGAAACGAGCATTTATATAAGGAAACCACCCAAAAAAATTTTTTTTTTTAAAAGACTGTAATAGGATGCATAATAAAAATGTAAGTAGGTACGGGTACCTCGGCGGCAAGGTACTCGAGGACGGCAGCCATGTAGACAGGAGCGCCGGTTCCCACACGCTCAGAGTAGCGACCCTTCTTCAAGTAACGCCCGATCCTGCCGACAGGGAATTGCAAACCGGCCTTCACGGACCGGGACACTGGCTTCTTCTTTGGACCGCCCCCTTTCCTTCCACCAGCTCCTTTCTTCACTTTTCCACCTGCGCTCTCCATTTGCTCCCTAATCTCAACTCTCAACTCACAATGGCCCCCCGAAATTAGACTGCGAGTAGTAGACCGGCCGGGAAATATGAGACTAGTCTCACATCAATAGGTACTTAAAAGCACAGTCGAGATCTTTTTCTCTTTTCTGTATTTCCCCCCCGAGGAAAAAGCGGCTTTATGAAAGAAAGAAATAGGGGTAAGAGAAATACTCGACTGAGCTTTGGGTATTTTGAAGCGTTGGATTGAAATTTAATCTACGCTTCTGAGTCGACGATCCGAGTGATCTGAAATGCACCAATCAGGAAAGTAATTGTCGAGGGACGCTGGAGGGGAAACAGACATGGCGCTCTCACGCACGCAGAACAGGATAAGCCTCACGCTTTTGATGCCTAATTTGGACCTTGTCAATTTTGATTGAAATTTTAAAGAATAGAGCTCGTGAATCTGCCTTTTTTTTTTTTTTTCCCCCGCTTCATTGGGTAGTTGTTGTAATCGTACTCGGGAGAAATAAATTCCGTAACATGCAGCAATATCTAATTTACTTCAGTTTCCCATTAACCATGTACTGGCTTGCCTCTTTCACCATTTATTTCATGACCCTTTATGATTATCTTCTTCGATAGAATGAAATCCACTTCACTTCTAAATCAAACGTGTAAGGGGTAGATGACAAACTCATACTCATAATCGGATTTATACAAACGGATGTTGGTGCAAGTGGAAATGGGCTTGCATCCCTTATCCATGAGATCTTGAGTTCGAAATCCATGAGAATGAAAAAAATAATGTTGGGAGAGCTTCTCTTTACAAGAAATCTAACCTGACTCGAACAGGATTAGTCGCATGTCGTAAAACGGATGTGGACACTTGTGAATTATATAAAAAAAAAATCAGATTTATTATTTTAACCATGGTTCTTGAATGCGAACCAAACCAAACGCCGGATTGATGATTTATGAGTACTCTTGTGATGGGATTTATTCACATCACACCAATGATAAGTACAAGTTAATTATCAAAACCAAAAAACTACTTGCTACATAACGCATAAACTTTTTTTTTAACCAAACCAAGAAGTGACTATCGGTTAACCGCTAGGATAGGATATATTCAGGAGATGAGAGGGCTCTTAAAATCTCCATTATTATCAGATTTAAGATTCAAATTCCATGTTGACACTTGAGAAGTACAAAATATATGGAGAAGGGCGAAAGGGTCAAAAGAAAACAGGAAACAGTAGTGATGATCAGTGGATTACTCCTTGTGTAGTCAGGTGGGCTCATTTGGAGCTTCTGAAAACTGAAAAGCAAGAGTAAGAGAGCCCAGCCCATCCCAGCTCAAGATCTTACAGTTTCAGGCAAAATATCCCAGGCAGAAAATTCCAAATCCGACCCCCCCATCACGCGTGTATGCCTGCTGTTAACATCTTGTCAAACCTGACTTGTCTTTTGCGCCATCTTCGTTGACCAGATAGACAAACTCCCATTACATGATGATATACATGCATGATACTCCATGAATGATGCTATGACATGATACTACTATGTCTACTTTTTCTTCTATAATAACAACAAATATCGTTCGTTTGTTTGGACAGCTGATTATTTCCTCAAATATATTTATTTACATTATCATTATAATTTTCAATACATCTTTTTATCTTACATACATCACATCATAAAAAATACTACAGTAAAAATATTTCAAATAACTTACAATCCAAACAAACCTATATATTGTACGCAAGAACCATTGTTGATCACCACTAATGACTTAAAATCTTAGTGAAGCGGGAGGTTAAGAGTTGTAAATTTTACTTTTTATCATTTTGTCACTACGTGACTTTTTTAAATTCATGCAAATGAGTAATGTTGTTGTCTAGTTATATAATAGTTCAGTTACTGCCAATTTTTTCATTGATTCAGTCTTTGTTGATTTTTCCATTAATTCAATTGGGCCGCGCTCTAAAAAATGTCAGAGTAAGAATAGAAATACAGTGAATGGTGACAACTAACCAAAAAAAAAATTCAACAACAACAAATGTCGCACATTCTACGTAAGAGCATAAATGTTTTTTTTTCTCCATAACTGATGTAAAAGTAAGTCTAGATTCCAGAGGTTGAACGTAAATAAAAATGCATAGGGGTCTATTATCCAAATAACCTTAGTTGTAAGAAAAGATAATTATGGAGAAACAGAGGTTTAATGTAGGATACGACATGAGTCTATATGCAGTTTATGCATGTCTGGTGCCACTGCCACTTTTTCTTCTCTCTTTTTTTTCATCAGGCATGCATAAAACTGCATATTGGGTTTGTTTGGATAGTGTATTATTTGAAATATTATTTGGAATAATTACTATAGCACTGTTTGTGATGTGATGTATGTGAGATAAAAAGTAGTTGGGAATATAAAAAGGTAGGTTGGGAAATGTGTTTGTGATGCAAGCCCTATGGGTTTGTTTGGATTGCTTCATATTTTCCCAATTTTATTTGCTTACATCATCTTTACAATTTCCAATGCACATTTTTATCTTCCCAATATCTTTGTATCTCACACACATCACATCACAAAAAGTGCTAAAGTAAAAATATCCCAAATAATCCCAAATAACTTACAATCCAAACAGTTATTTGAGATAATTTTGGTATCCAAACACTCTTATCATGCATATGATGCGTAGATTAGGGAATGGTGCATCACATGTCTCCACCCTCACGGACCATCACCGTATCTCTCCAGGACAGCTCATAATATATAAATACAAATAGTTGGTGGGGTGGGCAACAGGCCAAGAGAATTCTTAAAGTAATAATAATACGATCTGACAATTAATTTATTCATTTTATCTCCGACTCCGAGTCTAACCCATTTTCTCAGTCTCCCTTCCACCCTCTTTGGGAAAAGAAAAAAAAGGAGAAAAAGTAGTAGAGTGTCTCTCCATCTCCATCTCTAAAGTCATGCTAGCTAGGGTTACGATGCCGACTTGCTGTCCATGACGATTAGTTGATCTCACTCCCCGGTGGCCTGAAAACTCTGATCAACGCCATTCTCTCCTATCCCCATTAATTGATCGTTTCGGTTTTGATATTTACTCAAAATCAATCGTGGCTTTGTTTGGTTGAGATAATCATAGGGTTGGGTGGTATCTGGGAAGAGCATCGGATTGAACAATGCATTCGGTGCCTTCGTCTTTTTCTTCTTCTTCACTTCAGCTCCCCACGCGCCCTCACGTTACGTCATTCTATGGCGGATCTTCGTCTCATCGTCTGAAACGTCAAAACAAAGCTGATCGGCGTGGTAATCTTAGTTAACATTAGGTTTTCACTAAGCATCTCCTCCTCCTTTTCATCCTCGTCCTCGCCAACACAGTCATCGTTGTACATCTGTCTTCTTTTCCATTGACTGCGTTTATTCAGCTTCCATTCGCACACTTCATATTTCCTGTTTGTATACAAATCTATGTAATTAGCTGATAATTCAATCCACCCGGAGATCTGGTCATCGCGTCTCCAAACCTCCTCCTTTCTTCGTTTTTATTGGCTGAAAAGGTGTAGCTCGGTGACTTTTGGGATCGGTGGCATATCGCTTGCATATTTTATAGTTGTCATATCCTCGGATCAACAGAAAGGTACAACTTAAGGTATTTAACAAGTAGTATTAGGATTTACTGTTTATCAGACCTCCTCCCACCCCCCGCCTTCTTTTCCCCCCAAAAAAAAAAAAATCTTTTTCAATAATTATGTATGCTTGGATGCGCAATGTTTTCTGTGCCTAGATGAATAACTTTCTCAAATTGATTGGAAACTAGTGGCATGGCATGGGTATTTTTCATTGTTACTTGGATAGCAAGAAGGATAAACTAAAAGGGGAAAAATCCCTAAGTTTATAAGGGGGAAGCTAAAAGATTTAAAATGACCTTACTTTCTGAATTCAGGTTGAAATAACGGCACGATGTTGGTATGAGGAGTCCTGTATGTCATCCTCAATTGCATGTAATGGGTCTTTTAGTGGATTGAGTTCCGTTGGGCTGTGTGATGAGTTCAGTTTTTAATGCTCATGTTGTTAATTATTAGAGGAATACAAGAAAGGTAGATTGGAGATGTGTAATTCTTTTGCGCTTAGCGATGAGTTCAGTTTTTAATGCTCATGTTGTTAATTATTAGAGGAATACAATAAAGGTAGATTGGAGATGTGTAATTCTTTTGCGCTGAGCGATGAGTTCATTTTTTGATGCTCATGTTAATTATTAGAGGAGTACAAGAAAGGTAGATTGGAGTTGTATAATTCTGTTGGGCTCAGTGATGAGTTCAGTTTTTAATGCTCGTGTTGTTAATTATTACAGGAATACAGGAAAGGTAGATTGGAGTTGTAATGCTATGCTTCAAATTAGGATAAGTATAAAGAAATGGTAGATTAAACTTGTGACTCTGTTGACTAAGGTTTGTTGATGCGGCTCTAAAGCATCCCTGCAAAACATCCATGTCAGTCATGTGACTGCCTGATTGATGATGAAGACATTCCTTGCCTTTTTTCTTTTTGCTTTCTCCTTCCAGCCACTTGTGAATTATTTCCGTTTTTAGAGGGTTGTGACTATACAATGTTTTATGTTGACTATTGCATGTCGTTTGACATAATATTCTGAAGTGTACTCCTCTTGCTCTTTTCGCTTTCTTCTTCCAGCCACTTATGAACTATTTCTGTTTTTGAGGGACATGACTGAACAAGGTTCTATATTGACTATTGCATTTCATTTGACATAATATTCTGAAAGAATTGTGCTGATCCATTCACTTTGACGTTATTTTGCAGCTCCTGTACTAATTGATGGACATCTGTTGTCCTCATGATATGTCAGTTTCTGAAGATGTAAGCAGCTTCTGTGCGTTGTCATTGGGTCCACCTGATAATCCTAATGATCACAACAAAAATCTGTATGATGATCTTGGCAACCGTTTGACTGAGTTTCTACATGTTCAAAACAAGCAGAAGTCATCATCTGTTGCTGTTCCATCTCCCAATGATGGTCAAATTGGTACTTCAGCTAAGGAAGTTGGGTATAAAGAATCCCATGCGAATGAATTGGACAAGTTAACTAATGAAAAGTGCTTGGCTAAATGTGCAACATTTCCATGTTCTGCTGAGAGTAAATCCTCTGCTGATGTACTTGACATGGAAGAACGTCACAAGGAAGACCTAACACCTGGAGATTCTGTGGAGAATGGACATGATCAATCTGCTAATTGTCCATATCCACGTTCAATATCTTTACCTGTAAGTATTGGATCATTCAGTGGTGCATTTAGATGTTTTCTTTTCCCTTCCCTTGACGTATTAAATTAATTTACTTTCGTTGGTCCGATAGACTAATTACATGGTTATTGAAGTCTTCTTGGCAATCGCTCATATCACTGATACTGTAATCTAATATGCTGAGTTGAGGTTTTATTGAATGTAGTTATGATTGCTTTGCCATATTCTTGGTGTTTATGAGGTAAGTGAAAGCATTTGGTGTGATCTTCTATCTTCTTGTTTTTGGGATAAAATTCCTATAGACTGAGACTTGTATATGTTTTTATAGTGTTCAAGCCGTGTAGTTTTGCAAATTATGTAATAACAAATCCTTGTTGCCAAGCCCCTTCTAGCTCCCTGGTGATTCTTTTATTTCCCTGTCATGTGCATTGGCTGATGTGTTTTTAATTCAATGCTTTGTTAATTTAGATTGAGGTAATGCAGGCATCTAAAGCACTGGTCAATATTATACCCAACAGAAGTAGGCATTTTCTTGTGTTCCTTTGCTCAATTCCAATTTCTTGAGTTCCATGCTATCTTTTGAATTTACTTGTGGCTCCGAAGTTTTTATATTTTGCATGGATGCTGACAAGGGGGCAAACGGCACTGGAGCAAAGTGCAAAAATTGACTTTGTTTCAGATGTGCTGGAGGACTCTTTACAGGGATAGTTGAGGTCAAGCTATTATTTTTTGGTGAAAAATCGTTGACAGTTTATTTTTTTCCCCTTTTTGCTGCACTTTATTCTCTCACAGACTCCTTTGAAGCTTGTATCTGCCATGAAAGGTAGCCGTGAGAAGCAAGGGGCTCCACCTCAGAAGTTGACAGTGACTTGGGCTGCTGATGTGTATGATCCAGTTCCAACCTCCGTATCACATGTACCAAGCAGTAAGCCTCAACGATATAGGAACGATAACAGAAGGAATGGAAAAAATAAGCTGAAGGCTAGTGGCAAGACATCCCGAGGAAACAGGGGCAAGGACAAAAAGCAATCTCGGAAGGGTGGTGGGAGGAGTAACAGGTCTTTCAAGCCCGTGGATGACGAGGGCAATGGAGCTTGCTTTAGTGGACCTCATCGCAATGCCATTGATTTTGATGTTGGTAGCCCGGATCCATTCTGTGGGCAGAGTTTCCTGAAGAAATCCGTCACTTCGATCCACTTCTCGGTTACAGAGGCTACTTGAGGATTCTGTTTTAATGTTGTCTGTCTTAAACCATCTGACCGGTTCTGTAAATAAATAATGGTAGTCTGCGAGGTTCTGTTGAGTCTAGGACATGCGAGGCAAGAGCGACAAATGGAGACAGGTTTTGTTTAACGACTTGGATCTGCGTTTCAAAAACTACTTACTTCGGTTGATGTTATAATGGTAAATAAGTAATTAGTGGGATTACCTTATTAAAATAATTGTTCTTCTCATTGCGGGCGACATTTTGGGATAAGGTATTGTACCGCCACTTAAGCCCGGAGTATGCCGGTCAGACATGCTGTGGTGAATCCGCTTCCGAGCCTTGTATATGCAGTATGCTACCCATCACACTATTGGGAGCCGGTCATGCCTGATGTCCTTCCTTTAACTGTAAGAAGGGGAATGGGAAGGGGATGTCCGAGGAAAGGGGTTAGTGATTGGAGTGAAATCATAACAAGGTAAGAAGGAAAGGTTAGTGATTGGTGTGAAATCATAACAAGGTACTTGTATTGGAAGATTTATAATTATAGATTATGATTTTTAGATGTTTTAAAGTACATAAAAATTGAAGTGATCTGAGAAGGGATGTTTATTTATATCATATGAAACGCTTTATGATTCGACCCAAATCAATGATACCTCATATTGTAGATATGGCATCTCTGGATCATTGCAAATCCAGGATCATGCTAGAGAACTACGTTCACTGGAGGGTGACGGCTATCAATTAACCAAAGTGGTACTGTACACGGATATTGTTTGGATGGCAGTATGCAACTAATCAAAAGACATGCAGAGTCCTGCGGGAATGATAAGCCGCAACATATTTTCAAACTCAAGGTCTTACAGCGGCAAGGAAAAAAGAAACCATATCCATTCATCCTTTTCGCCCAATATTTAGTGGGGACTTCTGTATCCCTAGAGTTTATGCTCTGGAGCCATAAAGATCCAGCAATTGGCAGTAATCCTTCATATGACGTCTTGAATCACGATTCCACTGTTTACCTGCAAGCTTATTCACGTGCAAAATTATCCAGCGATTGGGAAGAGGGTAATCAAATCTGTTGAAGGCAGATCTTCTAGGTAGTATACTCCGCATTGATTTTTATATAGTCATAGCTTAAGTCACAGCCCCAAGCAAGACCATTGCCAGGACCATCACCTGTTGAAAAGTAGAACGATTACATTAATTGACAGGATTGAACACAAAATGGAAAAAGTGGCAAGCTAGAATGTTCCGCCAGACTGAAACTTCGATTTTGCTTCATCATTTCTTCTGAAGCCTATTGGGCTAATTTGCAGCTAGCACAGTAACAGACACCGCTTTGTGTTAAATTCAAAAGCAGGAATAGTGAAAATAAAATTTGTAGCACAATCAAGAGAAGGATATCTATATACCTAATAATGTAAAAATGACATGAAAGCAGAATAACTTCTAATTTATTCAGACAAATATCATGACAGCTTCAAGACCGGACGACCATGCATCATCATCAATTAGCAATTTCACACTGTACCATACAAAGTTCAAGCACATTTCAAGCAATCGTTGACTGGAAGAGTGAAAAAAGTAGGTCTAGCTGCTAGTCCCATAATTGAGCATGCAAATCTTAAGAGTAAACTGAATAATAACGCACATTACAAATTTGACCCATATCTCCTATTTAACAAGTAAACTGTATGAGTAATGATGGCTTTGCATATGATATGAATAAAATACTGGTGCTATTCTCATAAACAGGTTCCCTGCTATCTTTTTTACTGTAACAAGGTTTGTACAAAGTATGACAGTTGAAATTCTGATGTGTAGCTCAATTTTCTTAGAATGGAAGTTACATTAAACCGTGAGCAACATCACATGCCAGGCAACAGACTCTGCAGTTGTAAATCATACTGACTAAAAGTTTCAATAGATACATGATCATAAAGCTTCGAATGGTTATGACATAAATTTTCTACAGCTTACCAATAGATATTTGAATTTCAACTTTGCCGTGAGTCTCTCCAGCCTTTCTCAGATAGTTACTGGCAGCGGGCCTGCAAGGTCTCACATTTTAGATTGCCATAAAAAAGTTAAAGCCAAACGAACAAGAAAGACTGGAAACCAGCTGAAATAGAATAAGCTGCTAGATGCAAGGAAGATGCACACTCCAATTGCCTAATTATCTCAACAAAATTTGCCAGTTGAATAAAAACTAGAAAGACCACAGAGATACAATGAAAGCACAAGCAGAAAGTAGAAAATTCTAGCTGATTCAATGCTCACAGAGGTGACAATAGCAAAATTGTTCAAGAATCTTCCGTGGGTTGCAGTGGATTGCTTTGCTTGCTTACCTGTCAAATGGAAGAGGCTGACCTCCATCCATAAGTAGAAAATTGCCAAGCATTATACGAAGCTTGTTTTGGTCAAAAAGAATATCTGCTTTGCCAGCAGCAGCCGCAATACGTCCCCAGTTTGGATCTCTACCATATACAGCAGCCTGTATGTCCAAAAACTCCTTTCAGAAAAGCCGTATACAAAAGCATATATATTAATTTATGAATACAAAAACACATACAACAATAACATACCTTGGTAAGAGAAGAAGATGCCACTGAGCGTGCAATTCTTGCTGCTTCAGCTTCATTGTCTGCACCATTTACCCTGACCTACACATGCACTTTAAAGTTAGATTGACAGCCACAGAAAAATTACTTCCATAATCCATTATTCCACAGAAAAATGAACACAGACCTCAAACAGAAGCTAATCAGATAGTTTGTTGCAAAGGACTAATTAGGACAATTCTAACTGACCCTTTACAAAGCTGACCAATTATAATCTACCCAGCAACCCAAAAGCCTCCTGCACCAAAATCTATAACTTGAGTAAAAGGCATTTTTGCTATCAAATACAAGGCTCCAGAGATGGAAACTTTGCAGCTTTCTGGACATTAATCTAGAAACATTAATGGAAAACCATTATAAAAATAGTGAATGGCATAAAATTCTTTGACTCAAGTCTCATTCGTTTCGATGAAAGTTGCTCGTCACATAGGCGTAGTGGATTAAAAAAAAGGTGATATTTTTAATTTGGCCAATATAGGGTACAGGTGGAGCAGACCATTTTTAAAGAAAAAAGAAAGAAAAAAAAAAGCATATATGATGGGCAGCTTTTCTTTTACTTTCTTCTTTATACAAGATACAAACCTCAATTAAACATGTTGCTCCTTCCCCATCCCAAGCTATAGACTTTGCAAGACTTTGCATTACCTGAAAAAGAATCATGTTGCAATCTCACTATCTATTAACGTCACCAAATTATCATCAGCAAATCAGGACTAGAGTTTCAACAAATTTTAGATGAAATTCCCAAGTAGCAATAGTTTCCTAAGAGACAAAAGGCATATGCTGGAGAGAGAGACAATTTCACAAGGAATGTAACTTCGACCAATTCTTGGACACCTCTATAGTAAATCCACAGATATATCACTTGAAATTCAAGAGGGAAGACAAAAAGACCACTACATGTATAAAGAATTGTGCAATTTCTTGATATGCTGCTTCATCAAAGAAGATACCAGCACCCTAAATGCAATACATAAGAATAGAGGTAGGTTAAATGTGCTTCAAAGAAGAGTTAATCCAGAGCTATTGTAAATGTAATTTTATTTTTAAGACATCATGGCTAACCTTGTCTAAAACACAAAAGGCCTGAGGGACACAAATGAGGGCCAACGGAATACCACTGCATGGAAACAAGCTTAGACTGTATTCTCTGATTATGGTTGGGAAGAAAGTTAGAAGGTGGCTGAACTCACAGCATCTAGGCACAGTTGTAGATGCTCTGCCTCTAGACTGTTCAAAGTAGAAATTGTTTTTGTCCCCGAAAGCCCACTTGCCAAGGCAATGACGGCATCATTAGTACTGGTATCTCCATCTACCTGTAAGTACACAGTTAAAACTTCAGAGAACCAAAAATATTTAGTCAAACTGGAAGTACTATTTTCAGGACTATAAAAACCTTATATTGTTATTACAAAATATAGAAAAGACAAATAACTATTGTAACTATTGCATGCTTTCTCTCTGAAGCTTTTGTTAGAAGTGAGATTGTAACTATTCTATAGCAAATAATACAAGACAAAGAACTTTTATGGAGCAGTAAAATGTTGTATTTCTGACAACTGCATCTTACATGATGCGTAGCATGTGGAATTTCAAATGCCCTTACTGTGTAATGAAAAACAACAATGATGCACGTGACTGCAAAAATAAATAAATATGGTTTCAGATGCTCAATAAACAGCATAGAGCTACTTTTTCACATATTCTGTACAAAGGCCAGAAAATGCAATTTTACTGGTGTTTAAAACATATCTACCAGTAAACTCATACCCAAGCACATGATTTCCAAATTCTTATCTTTATTGGTGCGCTCCAAGAATCTCCCTTTTCTTTCTTTCTCCTTATGAACTTTGCATTCCCTTAAATCTTGCAGCATTGTTAACTCTTTCCAAATTATTATTTATATACTCCTTATTCTTCTTTTCCTTCAGTATTTATTTATCACCCATCTAGACAGTTATATCTATGAGTCTTAGACCATCTTAAATGGTTTCTCCTAGTTATTTTTCTTCAGGTGCTATTTATATCAAATCATCAGATAAAACTTGATTCCTGCTCAAAGTAGCTCTATTGTATATCTTTCACCGTAGCTTCAACTCCCGTAGAGAAATCCATTAATCAAAATTCAAGAACCTAGTATTTTGGAACTAATGCTGTCAGAAACTGTAGACAGAAAACCAGAGATCAACTATACTCACGGTGATTTGGTTGAAACTCCGGCTTACAGAAACCTGCACCATCTTTCTCAAAACATCACTTGTGACCTGGGCATCAGTTGTTATGACCTGGAAAATTCTCACTGTCACACAGCAATAAGAATACCAAGGTTTGAAGCAGTAATAGGACATCACGTAAGAGACATACTCCAAGCATTGTTGCCATATTAGGGTGGATCATCCCAGAACCTTTTGCCATTCCCCCAATTCTTACACGAGTGTCTCCAACCTGATAATTTCAGAGCAAATAGATGGTTTTTCAGATTCAATGCAGAGGAAAGATAATTCTTATTATACAGCAGAATTAATGTGCAAATGAAGGGAAAAATCCATCGAAAGATATGCACAAAAATATCTTAAACCATAATGACTCAAACAGCAACTTAGTTCATAAAGATCCTGGCACCAAATGCTTAATTTTTGAAATATATACAGAGAGAGAGAGAGAGAATGAAAAATAGATGAGTTTCAGCTAACTAAGTATAGAATAATGGTTCCATGTACCTCGGACTCAATTGCTATGCTCTTACTAACAAGATCAGTGGTGGTTATTGCCACAGCTGCAGAATCTGCTCTGTTAATCCAGTAAAGAGATTCAACATAGCCCAAACAATATAGGAGAGACACCAAACAGTGGAAAAAAGAATGATAAACCTTCAAATAATTAATAAAATCACATAAATATATAAAAATATCTACTTTAAAAGAAATGAAAGAGAGAAATTGAAAAAAAAAATGAGAAGAGCCACAAAATCTACTTTTGCAGTTCACTAAATAAACAAGAGTGGACAGATTGTACGTAGATAGAAAACAACAGTAAGAGTGAAGAGAAGATGTACATACCCCTCAACAGTTGATGACAATAGATTAACTAATTTAGGAAGTGATCTGAGAAGAGCGTCCTGTAGAAGATGTGGACATCAGTGGATGTATCCTAAAGAATTAATTACAGTATGACACTGAGTATTTGCAGTTGGGGATGCATACGTAAAGTATCCCACATGGTTTACTACACCATTTATCAGGAATAAAGCAAAATCAAAAACAGCAACAAATAGAATTTCCGTTAGATTTTACCTTCTTTATTCTCTGACCAATAACACCAGTGGATTCAATCAATACTTCCCCAGGATTCAGCCCAAGTAACTGCAAGATTTCGAACATCAACACTACAAAAA
Organism: Coffea eugenioides; assembly: GCF_003713205.1. Lineage (NCBI taxonomy): Eukaryota > Viridiplantae > Streptophyta > Magnoliopsida > Gentianales > Rubiaceae > Coffea > Coffea eugenioides. Next base: position 3,607,954 of record NC_040040.1, on the reverse strand, counting down.
ACTAAGGTACTGTGAGGATCGTTTGAGACACTGAAACTTGCACACCTTCTCAAGGGATTTTGAACAATCTATAACATCCTGGTAGCCTGCATCACCCTGAAAAAAATAATTTTAGCTTAATCATATGAAATTTAATAGATAGACAATTTTATGCAACATGCTGGCATGATGACTTGATAAAACTCTTTTGGTTAGCTCTAGATTCAGATAACCTAAATGTCCAGCACATGACCATCAACTGAAATAATATAAAAGATAAGTTCATGCAAGCTGTCAACTGCTTATTGAAACTAGGAACAGCCCTCAATAAACTGGAATCCCAACTCCTAGATAAACTTACAGTTGCTGCATTTGCTTGACCTGCATTTATCAAAACTGCTCGAGCCTGAACATTTCATTCAGCGAATTAGAATACAACTGGTAAATCAGAAGGTAAAAAACCCAAACACAAACAAGATCAGATTGCATTTAGAGACATTGAACAAGTTCATTTGCAGTTCCATGGGATAATCTTCAAGGCACAAGCAAAGCTTAGGCAACTTATTAGTATTTAGTAGCTTCAGCATGAGCAAACAACCTAATGGAAATCGGCCATGTTAATCTACAGTTGAGACAGGATGCAGAAAATCATTTTCATCTCCAGCCTCAAAAAATAGGTGCAGTAGCAAAGACAGATATCCATGTGGATGAAAATTCACCTAATTGGCTTCTACGTGCAGAGAATGATGTCTACTTACAATAGATTTCTCATGTCATTCTATTGATGATAAAGTAGAAGAGAGGAATAGCAAACACTTCCTCAGCTCAATTCTCTGCTGCCTTTAATACTTATAACCAGGATGAATTTCAATATTTTGGACTGTGATCCTTTACTGTCAACTAGTGACTTAACGTAATACAACTTTGAATATATCAATATAATATTAAGACTCGGACTGGTGGATACAGATATCTGAAAGATAGTAACAGTTCTGTATCCCTCATGCAAATGTGAAAAAAGAAATAGATCGAAATAAAAGAACATGAGTTAAGCAACAAATGGTAACTAAAAGCAGAATAATGTGGAGGCAAAGTTCACGTATCTTGAAGTTCATTTTGACATTACAATTTCTGTTCTATTTATTTTATCTAAGCGTTTCACCAACATCAGTGATAGGGAACTTGAGAACTAGCTACCAATTGTTGTTTACATACTGTTCTTGAACTTTCTAATACTTTTTTGCAGTACAACACTGGTGCAGCTGCAACCATGTTCTTGGTAAAAGCCCCTGCAGAAATAGTTCAAGAACAAAATTAACAAAAGCTCTAGAAAGTGAATCACGGGCTTACATATGGAAAAGTAGAATAATTCTGATGGTTAATAGTCCCAAAACGTAATTTGAAAATGAACACGACAGAACTTACCTGCAGCTATCGCATTTACATCACAAGTGACAAGCGCAAGATCAGGCTTCTCACCTACTGCACGAAGTCCTCCATACATACCTGCAGCCTGAAAACCTTTGGCAGCAGTAACTCCACCTGGTATCTATACCATTCAAAGCCCCAGGCATGTCAAATTGCTGATTAAATTCGCAAGTAACATATTCAAACCCCACCCCTCCCCACCACCCGGAGCCAAAACAATAAAGAAAGAAAAAAAAAACCACTACCTCCCCAATCTCTGTTCTCTTTCTGGCTCTGACAGAGCATAAAGACTTAAGTTCCTCCACTAAATTCTAAAATTAAGACAATGCAGGAAAATCTCAAGCAATGAGAATCATTACGGTTGCTGACCTGCCGCCAAGGCCCTTCAGGCAAGAAACTCGGTGCTGCTGGAATGTAATTTGAAGCCTCCATTACGGTTGATGAAGCTGCCATCACTATAAAATTTCTCCGCCTACTGCCGACCACTCTAACATTCTGCATAATACCATCAAATTTGCTTCGACATAATCTTTTCTAACACAGCAGACGGGGCAAAAAAAAAAACCTACACACAAGTGGACTAAACATACATTTTCCAAGCAGTTTTAAGTTTTCCACTGCAAGTAAAACATACATTTTGTCTAAGAAAGTAAACGGATAAAAAAAAAAGGTAAATGAAGAAAATAAACCAAAATTAGAATTCCAAGTGGTTGAAAAACAAAAATTTACAAAGAGTTGCTGACCTTCAGCCCATTGAGTTGTGACAATCTGATGGAGGCATAGTGAGGAATGCAGAGATTCATTTTTAGGGTTTAAGAGTGCCCAATTACAGAAGGAAGCTATGGGTTTCTTCTCTTTGGTAATGGCTACTGAGATTAGTTAGTAGGGTTTAGCAGAGTATTTCTGTTCTTTTCTTTAATTTCTGCGGCCGGGTCCCACGCCGACTGCATTTGTAGTAATTTGTTTTTCTTAAGGCAAAAAACCTCAGCGACCACTAAATTATTAGTCAAATAATGTTTTGGCCATCAAACTATTTTTCGCCAGTAATTGACCACTAAACAATTTAATCAATAAATCCGTGATCATTTAGTCGATAATTACTTTTAATCTGTGAAATTAACTGTACACGTAGCAAAGTGTGAGGTAATTTTGTCCAACAATTACGCGACCCTATTTCACATAGTAACTGTTAATTTTACAGATTAAAAGCAATTATTGACTAAATGGTCACGAGTTTACTGATTAAGTTATTTAGTGACCAATTACTGATAAAAAATAGTTTGATGGGCAAAACATAATCTGACCAATAGTTTAGTGACCGCTGAGATTTTTTACCCTTTTCTTAATTGTGGAATTACTATACTACAGCAGCTGAAATGAGTGTTAACGCACTCATTATATGACTATGAACTCTCATTATATGACTATGATCATTAGATTAAGATCCATAATTTTTCTTCCTCTAAAACTCCTAATGCTAAGAAATTGTCATTAAACCTGTACAAGTCAAATTATAGACAGAATCTTTAAAACACGCTAAAGTAATAAACCTTTGTCATTTTAACAAAAAAAAAAAAGTAATAAATTTTTTACATATGACTTACAAAATATACTAGATTAAGTGTACTTCGCCATACTTTTCATTGTATTTGTTTTTGCAAACCAATACCATAGCTTTATCATATTTATTCAAAATTCGTGCTCATGTTTTATCCAAACTGTTTGTATACCTTACAATTGAAAAAAAAAAAAAAGAACAAAAAAAATATCCTTTCGGGCCAACATATTTACCTTAGAATGTTTGAATACATAAAATCAATTAACTATTTGCATCTTGCAGTCAATAAGAGAATTATCAAAAAAAAAAAAAGGGGTCAAAAAGAGAGAGGTGATAAACATCTTGTGGAGCCGTAAAGCCGGAGCCAGAAACAACACTAGAGGATACAACCAGATTTCCTCCATTAAACCAGCTCACTTGCTCCAGTATACACAATGCCTCTCGCGCATGCTGCTCAGCAGCTAGGAAGTTAGTTTACCCGGGTAGAAAGTGCAACTGTTCTCCCAAGTTTTTCAGCATCAAGTACTTCTTACCAAGGTTCTTTATTTTCCTTTCCCGTTGGTACATTCGAATGCTGTAGCATAGGAAGCTTTTAAAAGAAATTAAATTCACTCGGAAGATATAGAGCAAGGTCAAGTAAGAATGTAAAGGCAATCCCAATGCATTCCCAAGTTAACAACAGACTTTGGATAGATCTATTAAAGAGTTTTGTTTCAAACAATTCATCCCTCGTAAAAAAATATTCCATCCCACAATTTAATCACAATCCGCAAAACCCTCCTCACAGGATTAGCCACACCAACCAATAGTTCTGTTTACTGTATAACCAGGTTGAGAAGGCTGTCCTTGTGACTGAGCTGGAGGTGGAGGTCTTGGCTCCCTTGGCTTGGCTGGGTCAACAAAAATAACCCAGCCATCCAAGAACTTTCCACTCATTTCCTGTCGAGCCTTCTCAGCTTCTTCTATAGTTTCATAAGTAACAAACCCAAATCCTTTTGATCTTCCAGTCGCTCTATCTGTGATGACTTTAGCTGCAAAAAGGGCAGGTAGACACACCAGCTGTTTATATTTGATGTTTACCACAATTGTCACAAAGTCACATGAAGTGGAGTGGTATAGGCTGAAAACACAGTACCTTCGACAAGCTTGCCAAATTGCAAGAATGCATTATTGAGTGCTTCATCATTTGTAGTTCTTGAAAGGCCTGCATCATGTTGAGCCAGAAAAGTGTTACTCTAACCAGTCAATTCACAAAGGCAACTCAAATCCATCCCCAAGGGGGGGAGGGAGGATCCAAAAAAAAAAAAAAAAAGAGAAAGACTCTTCAACACACTGAAATGAAAGGACAAGACAGACCCTGTTACCACCCCAACAGAAGATATCATAGAAATCACAAATTATTAAGGACTTTTTTCGTTTACTGCAATTTACATAAACAACCACTCTACATCTGCCTCCTCTGTTTCCCACTCTGTAATCTTTCCTCATCACTCCGGTTCAACAATATGTATCAAAAGATAAGATCGTTGTTACTTAAAAAATGATTCTAGATCGTGGCAAATTATACACCATCAACAGTCATGTAATATAAGCCAAAGTCGGACATCCTATCAGTTCAATTTGAATTAACATTAAAATACCAGAAAAGAAAAGGGGGCATATTCATATCTAAATTCAAATAATAAAGATATCTCCACGGCACTTCTGGCATAATGCTGCTCAATTAGAAGCCAGAAAGATTGTATACTTAGAAAATACATGTGATCGCAAAATGCACCCAATACGAACGACCACCAGATCCAAAGAAAAGGACAGAGTAGCAATTTCAACTAAATGCCGACAAAATAAAAATATCAACAAAACCCCGACTTCAAGTTAGAAGAGCACCGTGACAATGCATCTTGGATGATAACTGATCAAATTGTGGCTAGAAAAAAAATATATTGCACTTAGCATAACGTATCAGAGTTAGAACACTGACAATGAAGTGCCAGTTAGAGGCAAAGCGCAGCTGAGTGCTTACATCAAGATTAAGCATACAAAAAGCAGTAGTTTTCAGACTTGCAGACTGGAATAAAACACAAGTATGAATGGAATAAAACCCAAATACGGTCAAGTATATGGTGTTTTCCAGTATTACTAGCTGCTTTCTTCTTTCCACCATAATAGCAAACAAAATTTTGCAGATGAAGTAACAAGTAACAGGCCCTAGATGAAATTCGTCGTGTAAGGGATGCACAATATTACGTTAATGCCCAATGGCAGTCTAAACCTTCTTTTATTTTTTTCCCTCCTTACAGAATCTTATTTTCCCCTTCCTTATGGGGAAAAAAAAGAAAAAATTCAGTTTTCAGGGGTAGCTGCAGAACCAAGATTAGAAATGTGGTTGCAAGTATTTTCTAGTAAATTACTAAGTGAATAAAGAATTCGAATGATATCAGTAGATATTACTAGCTTCCAGATATTCAAGACCAGTATACAGGATAAATGTTACTCTTTCCCTAATTGAAATAGTAAAAGGGGGAAAAAACGCAGAAAGTACAGACAGCAATGACAGAAGCTAAAAAATTGATAGAAACGATCTGACGACTAAAAGAATAAGACTTTCTTCATTAAAGGCGAAAACAGAATACTAGCAGTTGGATCTGTTTCCAAACACTCCACGGCACATTATATTTCGTGTTAAAAGTAAATGCAAGTCAAATTGAAGTTTAATTTTAACCAGAAGTCTAATCACAATTTCTGGAAAACCTACGACCAGCAGTATTGAAAACCATAGAAAACATAGCATACATAGCAAAGGAATATAAAGATAGGGATCTTTGTAGCGCACCACTAATGAAGAGTTTAGGGGAAGTGAGGGTCGACTGGAGACGAGTTGAAGCTAACAGACAAGGACGAATTGAAGAAGAAGAAGAATTTGTCGACGACGCTAAACTCAAAATCCGACGAAAACCAGACGCAAATGCCATATCAAATTCGTATCAAATGAGTGAAAAATCAGCCGTATTGCACCGGAGAGATGTCGTAAAACCCTAGTTAAGCCCTAGTGTCGAAATGCCGTGGTTTGGTGCGGGCGCGACTTTAAGTACTCTTGTGTGCTGACCTTTTTCTAACCCTTGATTGTTGTTTGATGACAGGAGATATTACCACGTGGATTTGCGTTTTCTGAATTCTGTTTATTGAGGGAATATGGCTAAATATGAAGATGACAGCGACCTTCTTAACCCTTGACTATCGCTTGATGAAAGGAGATATTACCACGTGGACTTGCGTACTCTCATTTCTATGTAGTGAAGAAATATGAAGTTTGTTGGGGGGAAAAAAAAAGGGAAATATGAAGATCACGGCAGCTGTAAATGTAATTGTGACAGTTGCAAGTTACCTTCAACCCCCCAATTCTTATCTTTTATCTTTTGAATAAATCTTATATATATTGTTAGTGTATACGCTATTACGGTCGGATAGATAACACTTGAACAAATTTTGGATTCAAATTTAAATTTGGTATACACTGATAATATATATAAAATTAATCTTTTTTTAAGTATTGCCACCTTGATTGTGCATACTTTTCCCATTTTCCCCAACTTAGGCTAGCAAAGAAAGCGTAACTCTATTTCTTGTACAAGAAGTCCCTCTCCAATCCAAATAAGCCAGTTAAAGCTAGGTAAAAGACTAGGTTAAATAAATCTCCGACCACTCAATGTCGCTATTTGTGCGAGTTGTAAGGAGTCGGTGTCTAGAGTTAAACTGGGACGTCATTTCATTTTTGTAACGAGAATGAGGCACCACAAGATCAAACAAGTTGCTCCCTCACCCCGCAACGGCCGGCAGCATCTGTCTTTTAAGTGAAGTCACTTCCCCTGATTGTACATACTTCCTGATTGTACATACTTTCCTGATTTTTTCCAATCGATGTAAATGTTGGGGGAAGTGTTCGTACTTGAGTAGTGCGCTTGTCTTCTTCAAGGAAAAAAGAAAAAGAAAGAGTAATGCATTTGTCACTTTACTGTTTTAAAGATTAAACCACCTTGAGTAATGCACGTTGATTAGAAGAATAAAAACGTCATTTTCATTTTTCTTTGAAATTATGAATGCTCAATTGAAATCAAGTTCAGGTAAAACTGAGTTGAACTCAAACGTTAAGCAAGCATAACACGAAATGGAATCAGTTGATGATAACATTTGAGTGCGACTCAACTGGAATCACTCGCTCACTCACGTCCCTTGTAGCCCGTACAAGCACTGTCATGAATGTTAACTGCTCAAGGTTTCCCAAGGTTTCCTGTTTAAAAAATGTTTACTGCTGAAAGCATTCGATGTAATTGGTAATAAACATCAATTATTCAAGACTTTGAGGAACAAGTCAAGTAACATGTCTGCTCCTACTCGAACAAGACGAGGTATTGAAAAAAAAAAAAGAAAAAAAGAAAAAAACAACAACAACAACGCTCCTTAAGCTTTCCAACAAGACCACCTTCATCTCATTTGCTACCCTAGACCCTAGCATACGAATTCAGAACAACAAGCGCCAAACTGACGTTTTTATGTACATATCCACAAGGTAGTTGCAATACTTGAACCAAAACCAAAACAAGCATTGTTCGCCGAGGGCATGCATATTAAAAGGTCAGCATGCTCCAACGTTCTGAATGAACTCCCCCTCTTTTGCTATTTGTCTATCCATGGGGCAAAACTCAGAACTACAATGGCAAGAACAAACGAACTGCAATATTACAATGAAAAGGATAATTCCTATAGAAAAATGCAAAACAAAATTGCTGATTCTAAATCTCCTAGCAAACTGCAAAAAGAATATAACCACGAGATCAGTTTTTAAGGGCTTCAACCTGCCCCTGATATCGTTGTCCCTGTCCCCTATTGATCAACTTTCCCCAGGTATTGATGCATTGTCAAGGATCAACTTAGAGGACCTTCACTCTGCTTTGTATAGGATGAACATATGAGATTAACTTGCTATTTCCTGCACCACAATTTTTAACATAAATATCATTTGAACAACGGTGTATGCCCATCTATCACCAAGGTTGTATGGCCATAAATGTCACCAAACGCCAAAAGACAAGGTTCATCTTCCAGCTTCGTGTATGTCTGAGAGACAGACAAAATTACTGTCCAGCCCACTGTACCTCCTTTTCTAGCATAGTTGTCCCCTTGAAAACCGTAAACTGGAGTTCCCTTGTATACCTTGACACCTGCTTACCAAAGTAAAATGAATTAGAAAAAATGGGGGGAAAAAAAAAAAGAGAGACCCAGCCACCAAGTGGAGCTGCTCTATTTAGCTCTAGCAACAGACTCATCACTCTCTTGCGATTGCATTCTCAATCCTATAGAGTTATTAGCTTCTTGGCCATAGTATTTATCTCTCGAATGGCTCTTTTTTTATGGTAGTATTTGTACAGCAGGATACTGTATATAGGGCAACAAAGAGCTGCTTGCTTCTCTAATTCAAGTGAATCAAGCCTTTGGGCTACCTAACTTCGCATATTTTTCTTCTGTTGGAAGCCGAAAGGCGAGTTACCACATTGACTCGAATGATCTAGCCAAAACCTTTCCCCTCACTATGGTTTACCCTCACCGGACATTTTTTAGTCTCTACTGTAGCATGAACTGAGCTACAGCCTACGAGCTTCTGGGTCATGTCACGTGATCTCTTTGTGATTAGATCTGCTCAACATGCAAGCGCTTTGCTTTAGCCTCCACAATCATTTTGAGCCGGACATTTCACTGTTCTCTACCATCCTGGATGCAGAAATTGTCTCTCTAGTGGCTATTTGCTCACAGTAGTACTTGTGCATCGGGAATCACCATAGTGTATCACTTTGTACATATACAATATCCCATAGTTCATATACATATGTTTGTGCGTGTATATGTTTCTGAGGAAAGACATTGACCATCACAATCTAAAACAGGTCATTCTCAACCTAGAAATATCCTCCACAAAATTTAACCATCAATATTATTAATACTATTGCAAATGTTAAGTTCTCAATGTACACTAGACAAAAGCACCTACCCGCACATTGCTCATCTTTCTGAAGCCTAATCTCTTAGTCCAGATGGACTGAGCTTCCTCAGCAGCAGGGAGCACCAGCGTTTTAACATCCATGGAAAACAGTAGCCTCTCAATGCATGAAAACAATGCTAGGAAATAACCCTACACAGAGGTAATATTGACCAATGAATCAATCTGCTTCTTAACAAATAGTTCTTTTCCAAAATGGCTAACAACAGCAACAGATGACAGGCCTAGAAAGACAGACTGGCAAATATCTAACCAGCTCAGCAGGATAGGAAATCCGTAAAAAATTGAAGTTGGACTACAACGTCTTGCTCAATGCTTGTAACTTACCTTTCCTTGATTATCTCTACTTGTGGCCACTAAAGGAAGCTCAGCAACCTCTCGTCCAAAAATCCTGAGAAGACCAGCTGAAACCACCACAGACCTATATATTTTATCCAAAGAACCGTCACTCAATTAACACAGAAGCAGTTTAAACAATATAAGGAACATTCAGACTTGTTGGAGACAGTCAAATCGAGCAGTTTTAGATCAAGTGACTTACTTCACAATTAAAAGAATGCAGTACATTCCACCAAATTCTTGTCCAGATATGTTTCTCCTGCACAAATTGTAAAATGGCAATCTTAGCATTTCGATCAACTAAACTTGCACAAAGTTCACATAACCCTCCATTGCAAGCTTTAAATGCTTTCCAACAAACATAAAACACAATAAGCTTAAAACTATAGACTCTTCCCCTGGATGAAAAAAGCAAGCCCCCAAGGATAAAGCTATTTAACAGTTCCATAATGTAGAAGCTCAAGTTACTTATGCGACCAATAATGAAGCAGGTAATAGTAACAGAAAATCTTTTAAATGCAATGCATTATCAGCCCAAAACCTACATCCTTGATGTAAAACACGTTCTATATCTCATGATCACTTGTAACGTTGTTACCCTCAAAACAAACTCCCTATAAAGTTACTAGTCTTTCTGCCAATTAACCTTTTACAATTCATCATATTTTACTGGGCATCCACTTCCTAATGGCATCAGCTAAATTACATTATATATGACCCTCGAATAACTTGGATGCCCCATGTGCGATGAAAATCTGCAAGTGAATTGACCAATAAAGCTTCCTTCTAATACTTTTCGGGTCTACATCTAGAACAAGAAAAAGGCAAGATAACTCACCCATACACCATAATCGGAATGAGATCTCGACCAGATTTGGCAACAATAGGATCAAAACACTCCTGCACAAATAGATCAAACAAACAATCAAGGTACCCATTTAGTTGCAGCAGAAATTGAACTTGACACTATTAATCAAAGCTCAAGTTCAATATTTTAAGAAGCATCCTTAATGATATCCAGAGTATTCTAAGATTTTGAAGTGTCTTGCAGCAATAAGTACAATACTTCATATCCCAAAAGCACTACTTGCAAAATTTTTCGAACTTGTTATTGTTAATAGATAGAATCAATATGAGATCAGAGGTTAGTAAACATAGCTTCTGTTCCCCTTTAAATTTCATGGTCCTCCACAAGGCAAAACCATTTCAATCCACTCAAGTCGTTACAACAACATTTTCAATACATCGTTACGCAATTTGCTCCGTTAGTTGACACTGACAAGAATGCTAGACTTAACTTCATGCACAAAAATGCTATCCGGCAACAAGGAAACTGAATTTACAAGATACTTGTATAAATTTTTGTTACACAATACCAAAACCTTGATGGTATGTTATTATATACATAATATGTATTAAAAAATGTGATGTCTATATGGACTCTGACCATCCTCAGTCACAATTATTCAAGGATGAAAGGGGGAAACTCAAGCTCAAGGGGGCACATGGCATTCTCCCTGCTCCGCTAGCCCTTCCTGAGCAGGATGAACTTAAAATCCAGCATAACAGGTTCGCATTTAAACGTCATCTAGTCATATTTTCATTAAAAATCAGTCCCACGACTTTGCCAGAAGTGTTGATGGATGCACTTTCAGCAACTAACAAAACTTCAATCAAATCTGTGACATCTATATTTTAGCAACTTAAGCAGAAGCGCCAAATGTAGTAAATATGGTGCATGAAATAGCCATTAAATTAGGTCATGCCCCTTCAATACCCAAAATTTAGAAGGTAAAAGCAAAAACTTACTCGGAAGATGGCTGCAGCTCTGGAAAGTAAAGGTAGATGTTCTGGAAAACGACTTTTGCCACTTAAAATTCGCCATTGAACATCATTGGCAGTCACACTAGCAAGGCCTTTCTCTTCATGCTTCTTACTTATTTTAGCAGACACTGAAGAAGGAACCACCTCAGCTCCATTAAGAACAAAATTCTGAAGTGCCGTATAGATCATATTGCAGTCATTGCAACAAAACCATTTATCCCTAGGCAGTTCCTGATATAGTTTCGCAAAACATCAATAACGAAGCCATTATAATATTGAAGTTTTACTGCGTCTCACCAGATAATTACCTTCAGATCACACAGACCTCTTTCCCTTAAGCACCCAACATGGTATTCCTTCTCGCACTAGACAGGAAAGTTTTAGGGAAAAAAAATGAATGAACAATGAGGCCAAAAGCTAATAGCAAGACAAGGATAATTGTGGCAACAAAGAATAAAACAATAATATCAACAAATAGTACTTGGTCACATAGCAGAATTGTTCGGTCATCAAATTTAGCAACACTGAAGTCCGGTGTCCTGCAAGACAAGAAAAGGCAAACAAAGTAAATTTAAAGTTAACAGAGCTAAAAAAGAAACATATTTGGATATTTAAAGATGACTCAGCAAAACTGAGGATAACAAACAGCCACATCAAAGCAGATGTACCAACAGGAATTCACCATAAGTTAACACCATCAATACAATGCAGTAATAATTTCAAGATAAGGTCAAAGATACAGAAGACAAACACAACAAATGTACTGAGTCAATAAATCTGCCGACTAGAAGTATAATTTCATATTCCAAATATTTCTGCAAAAGCTAATAAATTTAAGAAAAAACATATTTGAGAACTGCAATAACAGTATACCTGCAAACAACACAACCACCACCAACAGATTGTGGTGCTTTAACCACCCTGGTTTGGCGTGCAATGGAAGGCCTACCCGGAGCTTTTCTAGCAGGGAAAGATTTGTCTAAACAATATGGGCAATGCCAACCACTGGTAGGGCCAGACTGCAAACACAAACAAGCTGCAAGAAACGCATGCATCAGTCAAACACAAGTTATCCAAATGTTTAAATATAATTAAAAAAAACAACAATAAAGTAGTCTCCATAGGTCATTATGAGATTGATTCTAGTAAATCAGGTAGAAATTCACGTCAACAAAAGTCAAAATTCTTGAACAATCCCAAAGTTCAAAATTTGTAGATTGCCCAGTAATGTGATCACAAGATTGATTCTAGTAAATCAGTCAGAAATTCACGTCAGTAAAACTCAAAATCCTTGAACAATCCCAAAGTTTAAAAAATGTAGGGACACTGAAGAAACAAAAGCAAAGAAAGAGACCTACTAAATCGATATTAACATTAACTTGAATACAACCTGGATGAAAAGCACGTGGACATCCATCACATATTATTAACTCTCCTCCATCACCACAGACAGCACACATATCATCACTGTTGCTATTGGCAATATTTCGGCCATTTGCCAACATTAACGCTATGTCATGAAGTGTCAAGCCGCTTGAAGTATAAATATGGCGATATCTGTGGAAAAGAACAGGTTTAAATTTCAACATCTATCACTTATTTCAGCCAAACTTGCTACTTCTAATAAATAACTCACGGTTGACGTTTAGCTGCCCAACCAGCATGAGCCTCAAACTGTGATGGACTAATCTGTTAACACAAATAAAAACCAGGTGTGAGAACAAAGGGAAAGAATGAAATTCAGCAAGTAGATAGACACCCAGCACCAAAATGAACTACGTTTCAAAGTGGGTAAAGTTCAAGCGAGTATGCTTACCTCCGAATGACAACAACTGCAGACTATTCCATTCCCCTGCTTGTAGCCCCCAAGAATTTTCTGCAAGAAAATGACATATAAGTTCAGCACTCATAAACATTTAGGATAAACAAACTATACAGTGACGAACATTCAGCACAAACAACCTTTCCCTTCGAATAATAAGCTAAATCAGTCCCATCTGGAAGTCCATTTGGCATAAAAAGTAGTCTATGTAGGTCATTATCCCTGTCGTAAAGAATATCACAATCCAATGTCAAGCAAAGCAGAAATACGTAAACAAAATCAGTCTTTGGAGGAAAGAAAATACTTTCTCACATATAGGCAACGAAAGTGTGTTTAAAATGCCAAACTTTACCTTTTCTTTAAACCACCTTCACTACATTTCTTATCCTCAACATCGGAGCTAGCAAGTAACCATCCTGGTCTGCATAACAAGTCAATAATAAGGAACCACCAATTTAAATAAAAGACTTGCTTGTTTCACCTATTTATATTCCATCAAACCAGAGAGAGCAACTAACTTTTTTATCACACGCTTCCGATGTTCTGCCTCTGTATGGCTGTCCAGATTTAAGTAATTGTTGGTAGTGCAGGAACCAGAAGCTGGAGTGAACTTGTCTTTCACCATTCGGTTCGGGCAACTGAAGTTTCAACGCAGCAGAATGGTTAGAAGAAAGTCAATGAAAGTAAAATAAGGATTAGTTACAAGATACACCTCAAAAGATACAGATTTCACATTTTTCCCCTTGTTGTTAAATGGATCCAACCACCCCCCCCCCCAAAACAAATCTTTTCAATTATTATTTCAAGTAATACAATCAATCAAAGCAACCTCCAAGCTAAATCCGACTTTTAACTATAAATTCTGAACACTTTCTGAGCGTGCATTGTTCCATTCTCTGACAGGCATGTTTTGCAGAATGACAGTAGGGAGTAGCAGAAAGTTAAAAACATATTACAAATAGTACCTTGTATCAGAGTAATAGGTATCAGAAAGTTGATCGTGCGTGTTCACATGGGAAGTGGCCACCAGATTGTTTTGCTGAAGATTTGCTGCAAAATGCAAAAAGACTTTTATGGTGCGACCCTGCTGAACAAGAGTCCACTACATGTCCATTTGATCCACCAAGGTGAGAACTCTTTTGAGTTTGGTGAAATGCTGATTGGCCGAACCCAGGAACACATAATAAGACCAATCATACTTTTCTAAATGAAAAAAAGACAAAAGTTCTTGACAAAGACTTATATGTCAATCTACACCTCTGTGCCCCCTTAAAAATAGTTAAGTTATACACAATACTAGCACAAGTGTTTCTTGAGAATCAGAGAAACTAAATTACTTGAAGAACAAGAGTTATCTATGACTTGTGTCTTTGTACAAAATTCTACAACATCCAAAGGAAAAGGCATACCTTTCCAGACTTGGAAGTTTTCCTCATTTACTGAAGAGCCAGCAACACCTTTTATCACTTCATCTATCATGCTGAGAGGTGCAGTCTTCAGTTCCTGAATGATACTATAAACAGGTTTACCATTCGCCAAATATATGTGGTTGTTAGGGTGTCTAGTTTTTGCGCCTGCATGCAGCTCGAACTCATACGCACTTAAAACCTGTTTGCACCATTCATACACTCCATAAACCAATCATGCAGCATAAACAGAATGATCGTTAATAAACTGTTGATTGACAACTTACTTGACAAAAATTGCACAAAGAACAGCTACACAGATATCCACCATCTCTAATGATTCCAGAAAGCTCTCTCTGGCAAAGATTAAAACAGCATTTCAGGCAAAACTGATTTAATACTCCTATGTTGAAAAGTAAAAGCACAACCAACTCCTTACCTCTCCATTCATTGAAATGTACTTTACTCGTGCTCCTTCCAAGATTCCAGTAGATAAAAGTTTCTTTACATTTGCTGGATAGTTGTCTGGAACTACCTTCTTGGACATCTTCAACTCCTTATTAGGAGTGGATAAGAAGGGAACTCTTGTTTCATGGAAAGGTCTCCTGTACGTGTTAAGATACACATCTCTATTCACACTGGCAACTGCAGTGGTACTATGTGCATGGACTTCAGGGTAGCCAAAACCATATTCCCCAGGTTCAGGCTGAGCAGCCGAAAGATATGAAATGTTTTCGTGTTCATCTTTGCGTTTGCTGAACTTTAACGTGATCTTCCTGATACCAGTCGTGCTAACGTGCTCAGGGATTTCAAGTACAACACAAGACGTGGAAACTTCTCCTGATCCATCATTCCCACTATGCTCTTCTTCATTCAAACTTTCCTCGGCACTAGAATTCCCAGAACAAAGAGATGAAACCTCTCCACAACCACCTTGTATTTTAATGCCTCCCGGTTCAGTAGACTGAATACCAATTTTTTTACTACTAGAAGTTATTTCCCTAGGAGACAAATTTGGATTTGAAACTTCCGAAAACATGTCTTCATTAGAAGCTTCTTTTACCCCATTCTCCATTTCAATATCATCCGGTACCTCATTGGTGTGCTTCCTATCACGTAAAACTACTTCCTTATTATCACTGGAAGCTTGCTTTGTATGCCTTTGGTCACAGTGTTCTAATCCATGACAAGGTTCCAAACTAGTGTCACTAGAATCCTCCTTTCTCACAGCTTGAGCAGAATTTTCCCATTGACCATCAAAAGCCTTTTTTTCGTTACTTTCGGCACAAGGCTCTGATAAAGCAATGTTGACATAATCTTCATCTGGACTTTCAGCAATAGGTTCTAACCTGGTATTGCACTGGGCTTCTTCTGTTGGAATCTCAGCACTAGGCTCTAATCCAGTTTCAGTGTCATTAGAAGCTTCTATCAAGTGCTTCTTCGCACGCGGCACTTTTTCAGTACCATCCACAATCCATTCGCAATTACGCTTCAGTTCAGCCGTCACTGAGCTCTCCATTTCCGTTATCCCATCATTCATCACGGCTACACAAACTTCTCCTTCAGCTTCCCCCATCCAAATATACCCTTTCCACCACCTCAAACTGCAGCATTCAAGTGCAGGTTCAAAACCAAATACAGAACTACAGTGACAACAGACCTTCTTCAATCTGCAAACCTCCAGATATAATATAACCACTGCAAAAATACATAAATTAGCAATACAGCTAGTGTCCAATTTTAACGAAAAAAGTATTCAAATCACGCCAAGGTCCTATAAGCAGCCTACAGCAGTCCACGAAGGAATGAAGAAACTAGGCAATCTTGGGCAAAAAAATGGGAACAATAAACACGGTACTAGTGTGATTTGAACAACTGAATGTGCTGGTTTCGAATTCGAAAATCAACAAAGAGAATAATACAAGATATTATTGGACCTACCTCTTGGATTCAAAACTCCATAAATCGATCATGAATGTAAAAAGAGTGAGTGAGGAAGACTCGGATAGATCTGATGACTTTGTACAGAACACTTTTTGGAGGAAAAGGCTTGGCATATACTCATTCTGGTTTTCTACCCATGAATTACATATAGATCTGAGATTTAGTTCAAGAAACGTGGGAACGAACTATGTTCAGGGTTTTTCAAATCTTGGTTTCTTTGTTTTCACGAACAAGAACGAAGAGAGCGGCAACGGACGAAACTGAAATTTGGATTCGCGGTATAGATTTGAAGAGAGAGAGAGAGAGAGAGAGACTTAACTAAAAAGAAAATGGAAAATGATGAGATTTGGGAAGGAGCGAGAAGGCAGATGAAGATAGGGTTGGATGGAAAAGGGAAAACACTGATGGGGTCAAGATTTTTATATCTTTGGGTATGGTCCACTTTCCGGATGTCCTCTGTACTACTGCCGCGTGGCTCAGTTCGTTTCTATCTGATTTTTTGATCTATGTGAATTTTCTTGTTTTGCGATTTAATCCGTAGCAAACACCATACCTCTATCCCTATTTTACTTCTTCCAATTTATTCTTTTGGAGAAATTAGAAAGTTTCTTTTTTATTGTTACACTTTTTATGCATGATTCAATCTAATGTCATAATTATATGGAACCAATGTCTACGAGAGAAGAAGTAAAAAGGTTAATTATTTTCGCCTCAATTTATGAGGTAAAATTGTGATGATGTATGAGATATTTTTTCTTTCCACTAATAATGCATCGAAAGAAAAATATTCCCCTTGATTTAAACACAGCTTATAGGAATAAATTTTAGTTTATTTAGGTACAAATTTATGCATGTTAATTTTACATCAACCAATCCTTTTAAATATTCAATAATACGAAAAAAGCTTTTTATGAGTGGATTTTTATCAAGATCCATTATAAATTATGATTGCAAAACCACTTGGTCTAATAATATGATGTAGCTTTAGAGGACATTTTATGGGGACTGTTTCCTCGCACAACAAAATGGTACATACAAAACAATAATTGAGTCTGTATGGATTGTGAATTATTAGAGATATTTTTATTGTAGCACTTTTTGTGATGTGATGTATGTGAGATAAAAAAGTAATTGGGAAGGTAAAAAGGTGTATTGGAAATTGTAATGATGGTGTAAGTAAATAAATTTGGGGAAATAAAGCCCAATCCAAACAAACCCAATGTATTGATAGCCATATGTTAGGGAAGAGAGAGAGAGAGAGAAAACGTAAACTTCATAATAATTGGGTTTGTTTGGATTATAAGTTATTTGAGATATTTTTACTGTAGCACTTTTTGTGATGTGATGTATGTGAGATAAAAAGGTAATTGAAAAAATAAAAAGGTGTATTGGAAATTGTAATGATGATGTAAGCAAATATATTTGGAAAAATAATCAGCTATCGTGTTTGGTCATTCTTGTGCGCGCATGCATTTTTTTTTGAGTCCAGCAAATAAATTGTCAAGACAGCTTATTTGATTAAAGAAATTCAAAAGAAAAAGGAGGCATTGGATGCAATTATAAATAAAATTCAAATGTGCTAGGGAAATTTGGAAACTAGTTTTAGAGACGAGTTGAATTGAAATTAATCACCGCGAAATGGTAACCAAAATACTTAGGGTCTGTTTGGATTGCGATTTTTCTCAGAAAAATTGTTATATTTTCCATGAACACATTTCTCTATCACCTCTTTACCTCACCTATATCAAATCGTTACAGTAATTTTTTTACAAAAAATTCAGGAAAATACAATCCAAACGGGCGGTAAAATCCAGCGAGTAAGAAAACTTAAAATTGTAAAATAGCAAGAAACCAAAACCCACTTTGGTAATTGTATATATCATCGATGAACGTCAACCGTCCAAGTGGATTACAGAATCTCCAGCAAATTTATCGCGGAATCCCAATGCAGATGGATAAATTCGGTAACGGGCCTACTTCCATATAAACAGAGTCAAACTACCCTCGTCCCCCGGCTCCATCTGCAATGTGCAAACTACCAGTCCACCACCCACTCTCGCTGTTTCCCAAAGCCCAGTCATTCACTTACATATTCACGGTACCTAACTCCCTCATCGCTCATCGCCAACTTTTCTAAGTAGTAAGTAGTTTTCTTCGTCGTCTGGACAGAAACGGGATGTCGCAGAAGACTAATCGCCACCAGAGAAAGCCTTCTCAGGGCGCTTTTGTGTTCCCGGACGACCTGTCGGATCCTCTTCCAAAGAACGATGCCGGAGGAAGCAAAGCTGCTCCTGCTCCCGCTCCCGCTCCTCCAGGTTCAACTGCAGGTGTCGCTCATCCACCGCTGACGGTTGATAAAAGTGGCGCTCCCGGCCTACCACCGCCGCCTGCCAAGTCTTTGGAGGAAATGTCAACTCATAACCCTCGCGAATCCAAGGCATCCAATGTTTCTAGAATCGAGTAAACATCTACTCATGATGTTGGTATACATTTTATATGCGGGAAAAACTAGCTGGATATGGATGGTTGGATGTCTTTCTACTTCTTCTTTCTTGCTGTTGAAACTTAAAACTACGAACTAACGAGCTTTTTGTTTCATTTATGTCGACAAATTAGTACTCCTCTTTATTTTTCGCTGTCATGAAATGAAGAGCTTATAGATCCTTTGCAATTCATGGTTTTAGTATTAATCTTGGCTATTTAATTAAACCACAGTAACGAAGTGTGATTACACATGGGCCGGTCCAGTTATATCACTTTCAAAGCGGGCGACTGACTGCGGAATACTTGTCATTTACATCATCACGTTTCATTTATGGCGCTAAACCACTTCATGTTAGTCAAAAGCATTTATTAGTATTTGGAAAAAAATAAAATTAAAAAAAAAATCATTTCATGATTTATTCATCCCAGTATGTGTTAACGTCATCCCACTTTTAGGGTGTGTTTGGATATTTCATTATTTCAAATAATATTTCGCTTGTATTATAAATATATATATTTTTTTTATTTTATATATATCACATTATAAAAAAATGTTACAATAATTATTTCAAATAATACTCTATTCAAACAATAGATAGTTTTGTCTGATGGTAGGATTTTAATCTATTGGCACAAGAGTGGCTCTTAGCAATAAAACCATATAATCATTGGTAATTGAGGTCGGGATTTTAAATTGGATCATCACACCTTTCTGAAGTTACAAGCCACTTGATTTTGCTGGTAGGAAGCCTTTCATCAATTTTACAAAATCATGACAACTCAACTCTCTCTATCTCTCTCATTATTATTATCATTATTATTATTATTATTTATTTTCGAAAAACTCAACTCCCCTAATATTTAATCGCTCGGGCATCGGGCCCCTTCCTGGGCATCTCCGTGACAAGCTCAAGCCCAGTAATCAATCCATTTGTTTTGAACTGGACCATACTCTGCATTGACAATATATCAAGGCCCAAATTTAAGTTCTTTATCGCTAGGAAAGAATTCGACTAGTTTTTATTTTAAGCGCAAGTATAGAAGGGTTCGAATCCCGAAATCTCTAAAATATATTTCCTCCTTTTCATTTCCCCGATTTAAGTAGGATGTTGAATATCAATCAGCCATACCGTGTTATTATTTTTATTTTTATTTTCCTTTTATTTTTGATAGTAAGCCAGATCCACGATACATGCTAAAGGGCTTTTTTAAAAAAAAACAAATATGAGGTATTGAATTTAGAACCTTTTAGGTGCAATTCTTTCTCCATTGCCATCCAACCCTATCCTCCTCGTGCTAGAAGCTTTTCTTGATGCCTCCTTTGCCGTCATTTCTTTCCTTTGTTCTTAATTTACTTTCCTCCAGACCCACCACCAAAAGTCAAACCCCTTAATGGCAAGAGATCCTAAGTGTAGCTTTCTACTTTCTATCATCTACTAAGCCTAAATTCATCCATGTTTTCTTTCTTGACCGAAGATTTTGCTGTGTTGTTTTAGTTGCAAAAAAAACTAATTATGTTTCTTAGCAATAAAGAAAACATAAATTTATTAATTTTTAAACAAATTAAAAGCATCGATCTGACACTTTTATTTTAATTGTCAATGGAAGAAGGGATTTTATTGGAATGGCATAAAGTGGCACGCTTTAATTAACTCTAACCCATATTCCAGTTGATTATATAATAGAGATAATTTTTATAACATCAATGTCGAGCCTTGTTTGCATTGCTAGTTTTGTTTTTTAAAAATATTCCCTGAACATATTTTCATACCATTTTTTTACGTAATATACATCACAAAATCACATCTCAAAAAAAAGTGTTGCGATTTTAATTTTTAATAAAAACTCTCAAAAATTCCAACGAATGCGATTAAAATGGACTCTCCGGATCGCACTTTTCTTTGTCATTTTTGTCATTTTTTTTTTTCTGGGGGACCTTTTATTATCCAAAGTTGACCCTATGACACCCTAACAACTACGAAAAAACCCATGGGAGGGTAGCGTTGGATTAACGCAGTGGTGCACCGAAAGAATCTTCATGGGCCCGTCCCTCACCCGAGTGGCATAACATTTGTCAGTGCCAAATTTTTTTTAAAAAGTGGCGGTTTGGACATGGAAAATTTTAGGAATATAGTAACGGGAAGATTAAAAATTTGTAAGTGGGGTTTAACTTTTGATAATTTGATGTATCAATTTGTAATGTTTATTACGATTAAAGGTACTTCCAATGTACAATTCATGAATTTGTACTTTCAACATGAATAAATTTGATAAGAATTTTTCATTAGTATTAAGAGAAAAAATAAATACTTTGGTAGTTTCAACTTTCAATGCTTAAGGTAGTTATGAATGATTATATTTGACAAAATTGATTAGGTGATTAGGGTAAAACAATTAGTTTATATAAGGTTAAAATTGAAAATTTTAAAAATGATAGAAAATGTTTAACCAATTGCCATTACTCTCCTTTCTATATATTATTGTATACTATAAAGATTTGAATGCCACATTTAAGGGAAATAAAATAAGAGTGCAAATAGAGAAATAGATTAGCAAGCTGGCGGCTACTTTTTTGTTTTCTTTTTTTGCAGTAGGATGCAAACAAGCATCAATGCTGCATTTCACAGTCTTTGCAATTCTTTTAAAGAGAATCAAAAAATGAAAAAGAAACAGGAGAGAAAAGAGCTGCTTCGAGCCTTTACTCAATTCATTCAATTGATGGTTCTCTATCCATTTCAATACAAAAATAATCGCATATTCATGATGCGAATAGTTGTTGTATTTGAACTTGTTTTGTACGTGGATGTTTAGTGGTAGTACTTTTTCTAAGTGGTGGCATTGCCACCATTTTCATGCCAAAGCGAATAGTAGATCTATTATCTATTATTTGAGCTGTAGATTTTAATACAATTTTTGTAGAATTTGGTCAATAATTTGCAGATGGCATGGCAAAATCGCCTCCGATTTGGCCTTAATTGGCTATCATCCGCTCATTTTCACATAGATTGTTTACCCGATTTGTATTCATCTTTAAAAAAAAAAAAAAAAAACTAAGCCAAATGATGCATTTTTCCGCTAATGGCCCAAATAATATTTGTAATAGAATGCATCTTCTTCTTCTTTTTTTTTTTTTGAAGAATTGGTTAATTTGATTAACAAATGTGTAATTATTTCACTCCACAAATATGTGTAAAATATCTTAAGTTGTAAGGATAGTAGACTCATTTCACCATTAATGATGTATGCGTTCGATTCAAAATTGCTGATAAAGGTGATAAGTGATATTTCTAAAACTTCAAAGCGGAACAATAAAAATTATCAAAAACTACGGAGAGGTTTTGAAATCATCGTGGAAGAATTTTAGCCACTGCAGCTGTGCAGTGCATTGATTTCTCGTTTTTGTCCATAGTTTTTTTTTTTTTTTTCTGTCCCTTTTCTCTTCTCCTTTTTAAATTTAAAAAACTACTTTTTTGGTTTTGTTGGGTTTTCATCCAGCAGTCGACTTGAGCTAGCCAGCCGCTACGTATTGGTTGTAGCTGGCTATTGACCCCCAAAAAAAAAAAAAAAAAAAAACCACGTAAGCCGGGTGTAAATTTTAAATACTAAAACATACGCGGCGTCACGCCACTGCACATTGACATAAAGTGCAACCCAAGTTAATGTATAATGCATTTACCAGCCGCAATCACATACAAACCGACTGATTTCAAAACTTGAGCTCCTTGCCTTGGCGGATCAGCACTCTCTCTCTCTCTCTCCAAATTCTCTCTTCGTCCAGTTAGTCGCGATCTCTGCTTCTACCAATTACTCCTAGTAGTCCAAAGAATGGTAAGTCCTGAATGTTAAATTAACACTAGTACTTTGGTTTCCATTCTACGCTCTTTAATTCGCGCTACAAGGTGTATAATGTCACTGTAACTTGGTCTTAGTCTTTGATCTGTGACTGATCCGATGATCGCAGGTTAGTTTTGGTTCACACATTAATCTGGGTCGTGTAAAATCGTTGTTAGAACCAGCGTTGTTTTTACAATTTTCTCCTGTACTAGGATCTTACGTACCTTGCACAATTGTGATTTGGAGGTGGTAGCAGGGATTCAATCTTCGCAATTACTTTATGCACCGATTCATTGTTGCGTAGATTTAGGTAAAGATAGAAAGAATGGATCTAAAGTGGCGTCAGACATATGTTTATTAATCCCCCGACTTTATCTATCTTACTCCACCGGTCCCTTCTTGCTGTCATTTTGTTTTTGACTGATAATAACATATAGCGTAATGCTTTTGTTAGATCATCACACCCTTGTGCAAGTTTTGATCTTTTGATACTGAGCAAATGCATTATTTCATGCCTTAAGATTAAAGCGTCATTGACTGCAGCTCCTGGCTCTGGGCTGTGCATTATAATCTTTTCTATGGACCCCTTTTGATCCTAGATTACTAATGATTCTGGAAGGAGCAGAGGCAAACTGGAAATGTTCTACACTTTGCCAAAGAAGTTTGTTAGTATATGTTATAGTGAGTCGGAACAAGATCTTTGATTGCTTTTCCTATGTAAATTCTGCAAACTGACTGTAGTGTCGCTCTATAGAAGAACATATTGACTTAACCACATACATGTCCTGTAAACAATGCAGCTTGTGACGGACTCATTTCTTGATTGTCCCAAAATCTGGCTGAGTTTTTCCATTTAGCTGTTCCCCGCAGCACTAAGTGCAAGATTTACTATGGGGGGAATCAAAATTGCGCTCTAAGTTGTATGCGGTGTTATGATTCTTCATTGTTTACTGTAAAATGTTCATGTCGTGTAACAATGCTTATGCAAATTGGCCACTTTTACTTTGTCGTTTTCTGTTGATTGAAGCTGATATTCATTGGGAAGTAAATTGGGTGCTTGACTTTTTATTTGTTTTTGCTTGTTTTCTCACCTGCATATTGGAGATGTTCTCAAGTGCTGCTGTTGACGTTTCAACTAGATCACTTCTTCCAACAAAAACTTGAATGGTTAATATACAGCATATACTATTTTTTTGACAGGCCAACGCAGCATCTGGGATGGCTGTGCATGACGATTGCAAGTTGAGGTTCTTGGAGCTGAAAGCAAAAAGAACTTACCGTTTCATTGTTTACAAGATTGAGGAGAAACAGAAGCAGGTGGTCGTTGAGAAGGTTGGTGAGCCGACCAAAAGTTACGAGGACTTCACTGCAAGTCTTCCTGTGGATGAATGTCGCTATGCTGTCTATGATTTTGATTTTGTGACTGCAGAGAATTGCCAGAAAAGCAGGATTTTCTTCATTGCATGGTAGATTTAGCATCTCTTGCATACAAAACAAACTAATTATCACTTTTTGGGTGAATGTAATTTATTCATGATTTGCTTATATCTGATCCCTGTCTAAGGTCTCCTGACACATCAAGGGTGAGAAGCAAGATGATTTATGCAAGCTCAAAAGACAGGTTCAAGAGAGAGCTGGATGGAATCCAGGTCGAATTGCAAGCTACAGACCCAACTGAAATGGGACTTGATGTTATAAAAAGTCGTGCCAGCTAAATATGAATTGCTGATATCTTACAGGGGAGAGCTCAGTGTACTTGTCTTTTCTTGGATGAAATGTTTATAGCCTGTGGTATGAAATTGGCTAGAGACGATACTTGCTACCCAGTGAAGTGAACTCATATTTGTCTTCTATTTATGTTGAATGACATTTATGATATTAGTACATGATGTGATTTACTGTTACTTTTAGGATGTAATCATTGAGTGCTATTACTTGTAGTCTGATGTCTACAAGATACCGTGTAACTGTTTGTGAAGATCGCGATAAGAGTTAAACACGCACAGGAACATGTTAGCTTTTTCTGGTTTTGGGATTTTCGATTCGTAGTTAATTGAATATGTGATTTTGACTCCCTGGGCTTTTTGGAATTCCTCTCTGGACTGGTTTGCTTGCTAGTGCTACTTGAAGTACAACTTTGTGAGATGGAGACCGTAAAATTTTCAAACTGATGGATGTATCTCATATTAGTCTTCCTTTACTCGTAATATTTGCCTTGATAACGTTATGTTCATGTCAATTTTTTATTATATTATCTTTAATGCATCACATTTGCTAGTGCCAGGCAGACATTTTGCAGTTTGTTGGTGTTTCCCGGATTTGTATATTTCAGTGTGCTGGAGCTTGTTCTTCTGCTATGATATATATAGCATGCTAGTGAGGTTATTAGGGAACAGTAGTATTACCAGCCTGATGATGCGGCGTTCAGTTTGCTCTCCATATCAGAATATCCTTGTGCTTCCATTGGCTGATTTTCTTAGTCGTTTGGTAGAGTGTGGCCTTGTTCAGGAAGTAGTTCTGAAAATTGGGGGCTCTGTGGAGAAAGAATTACGGGCTACATTGGAAAATGAGCATCAGGGCAATGCCATGCTCATGAACAAGGGAGTTTATCATGTACTAGGGAGGCAAAAGCTGCAATATTAGCTTTTTCGTACCACCTCTTGTAGAACTTGCCAAAGTGGTTTTCCTCTTAAGCACATTGTTGATTTTTCCTAACCAGCTCTCCCAACAGAATTGATGGTAGGTTCACGAGGTGCCATATCAAAAGGGTGACTCCATTTCAACTTGAACTCGAACTAGAGTCCGGCTCAATCGAGCATAATCAAGCTTAATTAAAGCTCAACTAGCAATTACTTATGACTTTTTTCTTATTTACACCAATTATCTCAAGTTTTGGAAGGAATTGATCCGTTGACACATATCGTTCATGGAAGATGTATAAAATTTGCAACTTGAGTTGAATAGTTTGGTTAACTTTTAGCCTTAGCGTGAGAGCACCTATGAAGGGTGTTAAGAAATAAGAAGCCAAAAAAGCAAATGAAGAAAGAAGCTTAACTGGATTTGCTTATGCAAAGCTGCATTCCTTAAAAAAAGGTGCAAGTTAACTTTCTACTGGGACAGGAAAATATTGGTCGAAAAGCGCTTACAACTACCCAGCCCCGTAGCTCTTGGTTGCTGGCCCCAAGAGACGAAATTCATTAGGAAAAAACGGACGTGAGAAATGAGCGTCATCTGGAGGCTTGAGAGCCGAAAAATGAAAATAAATCTGCTACTTGATTGGGAAAAAAATATCAGACGCTTAATTTTGCCGTTTAGGAACCTCGCTGACTGCTGTCATTACCTGCTTCTAAATTATTGAAAAACGGAGTATGTGGAAACACCATCCTTAACAATCAACAGCCCCTTTACGCTGATGGCCACCACAAAGGCATTTAGTTAGTTTTTATGAGATGAGAGATCAAAGATGGTTTGGATTGCATTTTTCTGAATTTTTTGTAGAAAAATTACTGTAACAATTTGATATATATGAAGTAAAAGTTGATTGAAAAATGTGTTTACGGAAAACGTAACAATTAAAATTGCTGTCAAAACAAGATTAAGATTTCCAACCTTATCTCCAATCAATTATCACAATAAATGAATTCTCCAAATCCAACATTGACATTTGTAGTTTGGTGAGAGATGGTTTGGTCTCATTCGATTCTCAATGATATAATTGGATTAAATAGGTATAAATTGTTACTCCCTCCGTCCCACTTTAATAGTCTTGTTTTCCTTTTTCGTCTGTCCCAAATTGTAGTCCACTTTCCCATTAAGAAAGGTAGTAATCTTTCAAATTGTCTAAAATACCCTTATTAAATATCTTGTTATTAATACATTTTGTTATTAAATACTAACCCACTACATTGAATACATTGAACTTTTCCAATACTAACCCATTAGCTGTAACTGATATTAATTGGCACTCTTCGTGATTAGCATAAGGGTATTTTAGGAAATTATTAATCTAAATTTATGTTTCCAACCAAATTAATTACACTTTCTTAATCTGTGTGAAAAAAAAATCAAGACTAACAAAACGGGACGGAGGGAGTAACAAACATAAGACCATCCTTAACTCATGGTCCGCTTCAGACAATTAGTGGTCGGAATGTTACCTTTTTCCTTAAGTGCCCAAGTTCACGACTTCAGCCAGTAGTGCATTAGGCGTATTGTTTGGGTTTGGGCCAATTCCTGATTCTTTGCATAAGAAAAGTGTTGCTTTCAACGCAGACATATACTTTTGGAGTAACTTCTCGAAATCCGCCCACTTCTATCCCGGGGAAGGAATAAGAAAGAAAGGCAGTTATCTCCTTACCCCGTAGTTTGGCTGCATCCAACAAGTTTGTGTACTACATGTTCGTTGAATCGCCTCAATGGCGTTCAGCTCGTGCCTAAACTGCCATACCTGGACTCACTCCCAGAATCTGAACCAACCATTCCCCTTCCATCCATCTCCAGAGCCCACTAAATCCATTTCTTTCATATTTTCAGGACTCACTTCTCTCTCAGCCTCCAAGCCATCTTCTTTATCCTCTATATCTCAGCAGCAACTGTCGCCGGATTTCAGCTCAAAGCAACTCCCTGACACCCTTCGTCGTGAAGATGATGAAACATCAGCGCTTCGGCTCTTTGAGTGGGCTTTGGAGCAGCCTAATTTCGCACTCGCTTTGCCAGTATACGAGGAAATTCTTCGTAAGCTTGGGACTGTAGGGTCTTTCGGTAGAATGAGGCAAATTTTGGATGGCATGAAGAGCTCAAAAATTGAAATAACAGAAGGTCCTTTCCTTATTTTTATTGAAAGCTACGGGAAATTTGAGTTGTATGATGAGGCTATTGGCGTTCTTGACATGATGGAAAATGAATTTGGTGTGAAACCTGGCACGTTTAGCTACAATATCTTGCTGAATGTTCTCGTTGATGGCGCTAAGTTGAAACTAGTTGAAAATATCCACTCTAGGATGTTGACCAGAGGTGCAAATCCTGATGTTTCAACCTTCAATGTATTGATAAAGGCCCTCTGCAAAGCTCATCAAATTAGGCCGGCTATTCTGATGATGGAGGAGATGCCTCACCATGGTTTAGTACCGGATGAGAAGACTTATACGACAATAATGCAAGGTTTTATTGAGGAAGGCAATCTGGAGGGCGCATTGAGAGTAAAAGGGCAAATGGAGGCTGTTGGGTGCGCATCTAGCAATATAACAGTAAACGTTTTGACACATGGCTTTTGTAAAGAGGGAAAGATTGAGCAAGCTTTGGAGTTCATTCAAGAGATGGCGAGTGAGTGGTTTCATCCTGATCAATTTACATACAATACCTTAATCAATGGTTTGTGTAAAGCAGGGCAAGTGAAGCATTCTATAGAGGTGTTGGACTTGATGCTTCAAGAAGGATTTGATCCGGATGTATTTACATACAATAGTTTGATTTCAGGACTTTGTAAAATCGGTGAAGTTGAAGAGGCAAAGGAAGTTCTCAATCAGATGCTTTCAAGGGACTGCTCCCCTAACGCAGTAACATACAATACTATCATTAGCACCTTGTGTAAGGAGAACAGAGTGCAAGAAGCTACTAATCTTGCTCGTGCTCTTACAGAAAAGGGAATTTTTCCTGATGTTGGCACATTCAACTCACTGATACAAGGTCTCTGCTTGACTGGCAACTACCATAGTGCAAAAGAACTGTTTGAGGAGATGAAGGGCAAAGGGTGTCGACCAGATGAGTTCACATATAACATGTTGATTGACTGCCTTTGTAGCGGAGGGAAAATGAATGAAGCTTTCAACGTGCTAAAGGAGATGGAATTAAGTGGTTATGCGAGAAGTGCTATAACTTACAACACACTGATAGATGGTTTCTGCAAAAATAAGAAACTCGAAGAAGCAGAAGAGATTTTCGACGAAATGGAGCTTCAAGGTGTTTCAAGAAATTTGGTGACTTACAACACCCTTATTAATGGTCTTTGTAAGAGCAACAAGGTGGAGGAGGCTTATCAGCTCATGGACCATATGATAATGGAAGGTTTAAAACCAGACAAATTTACATACAATTCCCTTCTTTCACATTTCTGTAGAGGGGGAGATATCAAGAAAGCAACAGAAATTGTTCAAAGCATGACTTCAAATGGGTGTGGACCAGATATTGTCACCTATGGGACCTTAATTCAGGGCCTGTGTAAAGCAAATAGAGTTGAGGTTGCAAGCAAGCTCCTCAGAAGTATCCAGATGAAAGGGATGGTACCAGGCCCGCAGGCATATAATCCTGTAATTCAAGCACTGTTCAGAAGGAAGAGAACAGGAGAAGCCATGAGACTTTTTAGAGAAATGGAGGAAAATGGACATCCTCCTGATGCTATCTCATACAAGATCGTCTTCCGAGGGCTCTGCATGGGAGGAGGACCAATTGGAGAAGCTGTTGATTTTGCCATGGAGATGACTGAAAAGGGTTATATTCCAGAAGTTTCTTCATTCTACATGCTGGCTGAAGGCCTTTGTTCTTTAGCCATGGAGGATATCCTAATCAAGCTGGTTGAGAAGATTATGAGGATAGCAAACTTCTCAGAAAGTGAGAAGGCCATGATAACGGGTTTCCTCAAAATTCGCAAGTTCCAAGACGCTCTGGCCAGTCTTGGCAACATGCTGAATAAGCAAAAACCTAAGAAGAGTTACTGGTCAAGATGAAAGTGCCCGAT
This sequence comes from Coffea eugenioides, assembly GCF_003713205.1. Classification (NCBI taxonomy): domain Eukaryota; kingdom Viridiplantae; phylum Streptophyta; class Magnoliopsida; order Gentianales; family Rubiaceae; genus Coffea; species Coffea eugenioides. The sequence continues at coordinate 3,578,551 of NC_040040.1, read as the reverse complement.
TGATCTATGAGGATAGCAAACTTCTAGGAGGATATCCTAATCAAGCTGGTTGAGGGGATAGCAAACTTCTCAGAAAGTGAGAAGGACATGATAACGGGTTTCCTCAAAATTCGCAAGTTCCAAGACGCTCTGGCCTGTCTTGGCAATATGCTCTGAATAAGCAAAAACCCAGGAAGAGTTACCGGCCAAGATGAAAGTGATAATTCAGTTCCTTCAAACCCTTCCTGTTGTTGCCCATTTAACTCCATCAAGAATTCAAGTGTGGTAACACTAGTTCAAACTATATCATTTCAAGGTGGCTTAGTGACGCACCTGGGTCTTCAATGATCAGTACAGTGATGACATTTTGCTCTTGTTCTGACGTGAGAAAATTCGTATATGCGTTAACAATTTTCAGTACAACTTTCTCTTCTTGGCCATTTTACTATGATCTCAGATCGAAGGTCTTACTTTCAAATGAAAATCTAAGTAATAGCAGTATTTATTCAGGCGTTCTCACGCATGCCTGTGCAAGTTTTCTCATAACTACAAACACGGCTGTGCAGGTTTTTTAATTTTATGTAAGTGAAAACAGGCCTGTGCAGTTCAGAACACAAGTCACGTGCTGTAATTCAATCTATAGTATCTTAATCTGGCAATGGCTAAAAGTAAATAGCATATCTCGTGTCCTAGGCTTGTAGCTGCGGCAATTAGGAAACCATCGTGACCCAAAAATAAATAAATAAGAGCAAGAAGGACATGACAACATAAATTAAATATGCTTCCTGCTCTTATTATATTTTTTACCACGACACAGAAAACCTCTTTCTGCTTGGTGGATAATGCTCAGAGAAAAGCCTCCATTAGATAGGATGTTTATTAGTATATTATCCTATAAACCCACAATTCTGAATTTTGTGTCATCATATCATTAATAAATGTTTCTCCCAATTGCAAGCACTTTTAATCTTTTCTGTTGACAACTCCAGCAATTATAATCACTGAATAAACGACACGCAATATTTAGTATACTTAATAGCATGTATCTTTATTAACGCATTGAAGTCACCCATGTGATCTACGAAAAGTAAAAGCGTGTCACGTCAAGGAATATTAGGAATAAAATTTTGAAAAAATAAACTTACAAATTTTCAGCATTGTTTTTTTTTTTCAAAAAGGTATCTACCATATATGAAGAGAGAGTTTAGAGTTTTGGATTTGGTGTAAACTCTTTTTGTCACTTTTTAGATTTTCAATTTTACTCTCATAATTACTCACTTATACATACATATATATATATATATTATAAAAGTTGCACATTTATTTGTAGACACATTTTCATGCTTATTACTTGAGAGTAAATCTTATATATACTGATAGTGCATACACTATCACCGTTGGATCCATGACACATGTACAAAAATTGAATTTCAAATTTAAAATTTGCATAGTTGTTATTCATCCAATGCTGATAGTGTATACATTGTCAGTGTAGAAAATATTAATCCATTACTCAATATAAACAAGGTATAAATGTCAATATATGCTATTTTTATCAAGGAAAGAGTAACATTCATTGAAATTAAAATCAAATTGTTAATGTAATCCGAGGCAAAAATATAATTAGGGACATTATTGTTATATCTCAAAAGGGTAAAAGAAAAAAAAAAAGAAAGTCAATTTCCTAGTGAGCAATGGAAAAGGAAAATCAGAGTAAGAATACGAGAAAGGGTATTTTGGTAAAAAAAAAAAGCTTTCTAAATTGAAACAGATGAACCTGAATGCTCGACGGTCCAAACTTTACCAGTAGAGTAGTAGTAAGGTCTAGGGAGTGGAAACAAAGGCTAATTACATTTATCTATCGTCAGGTCGCACTCTTGGTTCTTCTCAGGTTTTAGGGCAAGCAGATAAGAGGCGCCCCCGCTGCAACCAGAAATCGAGGCCGATTAAGTGGAAGACCGGGAACTCCAACGCCGCTACCAACGATTCCTTCCTTCCCTTCCAATTTCCGTGGGCCGCAAGTGTCGACACCCAGCAGCCCGCGGCACGAATAGATCGACCCCATAGACTTCTCCATTAAAGCCCTCTATCACAGGTATCCTCCGCCATAATTCGGAAGAAAATCGGGGGACGGAAGCTAGAGATAGTTGTCCGGTAACCGCTGCGAGGGGTAAAATTTAATTGACTACAGGAAGAGGAGGAGAAGGAAACTGATAGATGTCAGATAGATATATGTACCTTAATAATTGGATTTTCTATGCGTACCATTGGGTATAATTAGAGTCACGTATATAGGGTTTAGAGTTGTTACTGTTTCGGTTCTTTTACCATTTTGTCTTATCCTTCTTTTGTTGGTTATTTTTCCATTAACAACTTCTAGAAGTATTCCTATTTATATATGGTAAGAATTTTGTGGAGATAAGGTTACATCTGATCTTAACTCTGCTCTATCTTGTTTTTCAGTATCTTTGCTTTTGGTGATTTTTCTGTTGCATTCTGCCGTAGACCCTATGATTTTTTTTAAAAATATTGAGTTTTGACTTTGGATCCATGTTTTTGGGGATTTGCGTATGAAGTTTGTCTGATGGATTCATAAATTTGTTGGAATACCATTACCTATATCATAGTGCAACCAAATTATCATTGGGGCTCAATTGTCTTTATACCGTAAGTGTATGTTTTGAACAATGCTCTCCTGATGGTGTTTCTAAATTCTAAGCTACCCTTTTTATTGCTGCCACTGGGAATATTCTTGTGTAAAAAGACATTGGATATGAGCATACTAGATTCATGGCAAAATGAATAGCAAATGGTAAAACCAGAAAACTTTAATATTACAGTTTTTTATGTTGGTAAACCATTAGCATCTTTAATGTGATAGCTTGACCTTAAGGGCATTAATCTTGCTTCTTACATAACTCCGTAAGGCATGTGGTTTCTTCCCCCTTCACCCAGCTTTTTGTCCAGCTGCCTTTCTTTCCTTTGTCACAAAATTCTGGCACAATCCATACTTCTTTGCAACAATATAAACTTTTTTGTTCTGCTTTGTCTGTTCTATCAGTTGTATCACAAGCAATTTTGGATCTTTTTGTTCCATCCTTGGTGAATATAGGTTGATCTGTGAAAATTCAGCTTTGCTTGCTTTGTTTTTCTTTAGCTAATTTTGGTGTATATATGTTGTGCAGTTATTATACCTCATTGACTAGATTTTCAGAAATGTCGACCTTTGCCAAACCTGAGAATGCTTTGAAGCGCGCTGAAGGTTAGTGCTAATACTTTCATGTTTTACATTCTCAAACCATTGGAATCCACCCATAATGATATCAAACTACACTTCTTTCACCTTTAAGCCTACAGCCTTGGTGATATATATCTTCCTCATGTCTTTTTTTTTTCTCTTTGGCTGGCTCTTTTTGTTCATGTGGCTGAAAAATTTTAATTAGTTGTCTCCTTGTAATTATTGTAAGAGGTTTGCAAGATCTGTGTGCACTTGCGTGCCTGTCTGTCTGTCGCTCTAGGTTCATAATTGATTTGACCTTATAATTTTATTCTCTGTGAGGTGGCAGATGAAGTGCTTGTTATAATACCCATTACATTATATTCATTGGAGGGTTAATTGTTGAATGATACTTTTTCTTCTGAAGGTTTTGGTGCTCTGTCACATAATCTTTGGCTTACATATCCTAAAATTATGCTTTTCATCTTGATACGTGCATGATTTTTGTTGTCTTCTGATGCAGAGTTGATAACTGTTGGCCAAAAGCAAGAAGCACTGCAAGCTCTGCATGACCTTATTACCTCCAGGAGGTATAGAGCATGGCAAAAGACTCTCGAGAGAATCATGTTCAAGTATGTAGAGCTATGTGTTGACATGAGGAGAGGGAGGTTTGCCAAGGATGGTTTAATTCAGTACCGTATTGTATGTCAACAAGTCAACATTAATTCACTGGAGGAGGTGATAAAGCATTTTATGCATTTGGCCACTGAAAAAGCTGAACTTGCACGCAGTCAGGCGCAAGCTTTAGAAGAAGCTTTGGATGTTGAGGACCTCGAAGCTGATAAAAGACCTGAAGATCTTATGTTGAGTTATGTTAGTGGCGAGAAAGGAAAGGATAGATCTGATCGAGAACTTGTTACACCATGGTTTAAATTTTTGTGGGAGACATACAGAACTGTTTTGGAAATTCTACGAAACAACTCAAAATTGGAGGGACTCTATGCGGTACTGCTCTCTTGTTTTTGCTTAGGAAATTCTGTTATGCACAAGATTTCATGAACTTGTTATTCTACCATCTCATAATGAATTTAAGGTCCTAAAACATCATATTTCAAAACTTTGTTGGCTTTACTAAAAATGTTCTTTTAGATATTATGTAAAACGAGATTTGTCATATCAATGTACACTTAAAGGCTTTTACGCTTGATTGTTATTTATATGGTTAATGCTGTGTACCTCTTGTTACTGTCGTTATCTGATTGTGAGTTTTTGAGTCAGGCATAATTATTGCTTCATTTTTGTTCCATCTAATACAGATTGATATATTTATTAAATGATATCAAGTATGATTTGGGACTTGAGATTCTCATTCTTATGCTTATTGTTAGAAGGAAATATGATTTGTTTTCTTGTCATTCATAGGATTTATTTTCTGTTTTTTTATCTTTTTTTTCTATGTAATTTTTTTTTCTCTTTGAATCATTATTGAGTATATTAGTGTATAACCTCCATGCAAGAAATAACTTCTGATTGGCTTCATAATTGTGTGTAGATGACAGCTCACCGTGCCTTCCAGTTTTGTAAGCAATACAAAAGAACAACTGAGTTCAGACGATTGTGTGAAATCATCAGGAATCATCTAGCAAATCTCAACAAGTACAGAGACCAAAGGGACCGGCCGGATCTCTCTGCTCCAGAAAGCTTACAGCTGTATCTGGACACCAGATTTGAGCAATTGAGAGTTGCTACTGAACTAGAACTTTGGCAGGTCTGACTTATCTTCTTCTTAGGACAATAAGTAGATGCATATATAATTAACCTGTATCAGCATAGTGATTATTGCCTTCCTTAATATTTCCTGTAGGAAGCTTTTCGGTCGATTGAGGATATACATGGATTGATGTGCTTGGTCAAGAAAACTCCAAAAGCATCTTTGATGGTGGTTTATTACGCCAAACTAACAGAAATATTTTGGATATCATCCAGTCACCTCTATCATGCTTATGCATGGCTTAAGCTTTTCTCCCTTCAGAAGAGCTTTAATAAGAACCTGAGCCAGAAGGATTTGCAATTGATAGCATCATCTGTTGTATTAGCTGCACTTTCAGTTCCTCCTTATGATCACTCACAGGGTGTGTCTCATTTGGAGCTTGAGAATGAGAAAGAAAGGAATTTGAAGGTTGCTAATCTTATTGGATTTGATGTTGAACCCAGATCTGAAGGCAAAGAAGTGGTAACAAAATGATGATTGCATTTCTTCCATTTAACTGTTGCCATTCACTTATCCCTTAACTTATGGTTTTTCTTTTTTCCCCCCAGCTATCTCGGGCTGGCCTTCTTGCAGAACTGGTAATTTGATTTCTGAGTTGGTTTTGTTGACTTCCATGTGTGTGTTATGCTAGAATGAACAACCAAGGTCATGTCGTAGTGTATTGATAATGCTTGCACTTGTTATCTTTATGATTTAAGAATCTAGATTGTCCTGCACAGGTATCAAAAGGAGTAATGTCATGTGTCACACAAGAAGTAAAAGATCTTTACCATCTACTAGAGCATGAGTTTATCCCATTGGATTTGGCTACAAAAGTACAGCCATTGTTAACCAAAATCTCGAAGCTTGGGGGTAAGCTTTCTTCAGCTTCTTCTGTTCCAGAAGTCCAACTGTCTCAATATGTTCCTGCTCTTGAAAAGCTTGCCGCTTTGAGGTTGCTGCAACAGGTTGGATTTAATCATTCTTGTCTATTTATTTTATTTGATTTCTTTGATGTGTATTTTACTGTTGTTTGTTCCGTGTTGGTTTCTTTCTCTCTCTGTTTTCAGGTATCTCAGGTGTATCAGACGATGAAGATTGAAACTTTATCTAAGATGATCTCTTTCTTTGATTTTGCTGTTGTTGAGAAGATATCTGTTGATGCTGTCAAACACAATTTTATTCCTATGAAAGTTGATCACATGAAGGGTGCTGTTTTCTTTGGTCAACAAGTGAGTTTCTTGGTTGCTTCAGATAATTGATCCTGAAATTACATGAACAGTGCAATTTATAGGACAATTCCACTGTGTAAAATGGGTTTACTCCATTAGTCAATGTTCATAACTTGCAGAATGATAAAGATTAACATGATAAATGTAAGTAGATACCATTAGCACTAGCCTAATTTCTATTCTTTTGTGGTCAAGTATTTTATACATTCTAAAGCGTCATCAATATGTGCAATTTGTTTGCCTGAACTTTACAGTTGTGGTCGAAGTATTTGGGGAAATGCTTATTATGCACAATATATCTGCAATATGCTTCCCTTAAATATGTGAAAAACCTGAATGGAGTGCTTTGACATTTATCTGCCTTTGAGAATTGAATGGGAAAGGCAAAGTTTGTTGCTTCCATTCAATTAACTTTGAATAAACTTGATTTATTATGACCCGTATGCTTCTGCCAGCTAACAATGATGCAACAATTAGAATCTTGCCTTGTTTGGGTTCAAAAAATGCTTGTACAGGAAAATCTTGGTCTAGTATGACTTGTTACTTGGCCTTTTGTTTTTTCTTAAACTTGCCACATACTTTTTACTATGATGGAGGTTATAGTGGAGTAACAGTAATGTTTCCATTCAGACTTTAGAATCTGATGGCCTTCGGGATCACTTAGCCCTCTTTGCTGAATCACTGAGCAAAGCAAGGGTCATGATTTATCCTCCTGTGAAGAAGGCACGGAAACTAGGGGAAACGCTCTCAGGTTTATCAGAAATTGTGGAAAAGGAACACAAAAGACTTCTTGCACGTAAGTCGATAATTGAGAAACGCAAAGAAGAACAAGAACGTCAACTCTTGGAGATGGTAAGTTCCTAACCCTCTGTGTATAAGATGACATTTTTTTCCTGACCATTGTGGACTGTGAAACATTTTCTTGTCAAACATAAATTTAGGAGAGGGAGGAGGAATCAAAGAGGTTGAAATTGCAAAAGATTACTGAAGAGGCAGAACAGAAAAGGCTTGCTACTGAGTATGAGCAAAGGAAGAATCAGAGGATCCTCAAGGAAATAGAGGAGAGGGAGCTAGAAGAGGCCCAAGCTTTGCTGCAAGAAGCTGAAAAACGCAGCAAGAAGAAGGGGAAGAAACCAGTTCTCGAGGGAGTAAGTATCAAAAATTATAATCTTAATTTCCCTTACAGTAGGCACTTTTTACTGACCTTTCTATGGATCCAGGAAAAGATTACCAAGCAAACCTTGATGGAAATGGCCCTGACTGAACAACTGAGGGAGAGACAAGAGATGGAGAAAAAGTTACAGAGGTTTGCTAAAACAATGGACTATTTGGAGAGAGCCAAAAGGGAAGAGGCAGCACCCCTGGTTGAAGCTACGTTTCAACAAAGATTAGTAGAAGAGGCTGCTGTTCATGAGCATGAGGAACAGGTGTGGACTAATTATTTCTATGTTTCCTTAATTTTGCTCTGGAATGCCAATCTAAACCGGGAGAAACAAGCTATTTCCACAAGTGTTTCCCTTTATATACTTGTATCAACTTGGATATTCATAGAATTTGTTATTTCTCTTACTTGGAATTTACCTATTTGGTTATTTGAATGACTTCTCTGTTCAATGGCTTCGTACAGCAAGAGATTGAGCTCAGCAGACAACGGCATGCAGGAGATCTTGAGGAAAAAAGGAGGCTTGGACGCATGTTGGAAAACAAGGTGATTGTTTATTGTGTTGGAAAAAGTTTTGGAATTAGATGAAAAATCATTAATAGCTGAGTTGCAAAACTGCGTAAAGGTGTATGTGCTAAAGGTCAGTTTCAGGTAAGGTTGGGCCAACCTGAATAAATCTGGATGGGACAAGTTGGGTTAAAAAGTTTGTTTGCAAGTATTGAACCATGTCTTTTGTTGAGTGAGACTCTCTTTGGTGTGCCCTGAGTGTAGTTTAGCTTTTCCCCTGTACATGCCTATTGTTGAAAAAAAAAGTATTGAACCATGTCTTTTGTTGGGTTAATTAGCTCTGTGACTTGCCAGTGCCTAGTGTGGCTTTTTCAAAGAACTCAAGCTTTCCATTAATACTTAAATGCTGTGTTTTAATTTTGTTCAGTTGTGTCATTTGTAGTGGTAATAGTTTGAATTGACATTTTCCTGCTTAAGCATCTTAAGTTGTTTTGTCCTGGAGTATTTGGTGTGTGAAACTGAGTACACAATGTCAATTGATGCTTGCAGAAACTATTTCACGAAAGAGTTGTTAGTCGCAGGGAAGATGAATTCAACAGGTTAAGGAAGGAGAGTCAAGATCGAATCAACCAAATCATCCAGACACGGAAACAGGAGAGGGAGATTCAGAGAAAGATGATATATTATCTGAGAGCTGAGGAGGAGAGATTAAGAAGACTGCGTGAAGAGGAGGAAGCGCGGCAGCGTGAAGGTAACTTGTTCTGACATTTTTTTTTTATTTACTTAAGTTTACTTATTGGGGCCTGGAAGAGAGAGAGGGGGGGGGGGGGGGGGGAGGAGGTGTTGTGATGGAGGAGGAAACTTCTGGTCCAATCTTGGAATAATTACTTGTCTGGCTCTAGTTTCTCTGCCCTCTTTTGCGGTGAACTAGAAGACAGTAACAAATGGAGACACACTTCTGCAATGTAAACATATTGTCTAATACAATTTTTCCTGCTTCTTAGTTTCCTGAAGTTTTAAAATGGAGGCAACTTTATGTGTCCTAGCCCCAATCTTTTTTGTGGTTATTGTAGGATGCAAATTCAAGTCAAATTCTTGCTTTGCTGTTGCAGAGGCAATTCCAATTAGAGCAGACATGTTGAAACTAATTGCCTACTGCTTTCTATGGCTCTAGTTTTGTTTTTCGCATGCAACTGTAAATATGTTCTTGCTTCTCTTTCACCTGAGTTCCATCATCAAGTGTTATCTATATTTTGCTTGTTTTATCAATTGTGAACAGTTTGATCCAAATAGCAATCCTGGATTGTCAAAATTAGTGTCTTAAATGGTTCAAGATCGTTGCACTATTGCTGATGTTTGTCTATTGTTAATTGGCAAAATTTTCAGAAGCGGAGAGACGAAGGAAAGAGGAAGCTGAACGAAAGGCTAAGTTGGATGAGATTGCTGAAATTCAGAGGCAACGAGAACGTGAGCTGGAGGAAAAAGCGAAGAAGATGAGAGAAGAGGCTTTGGGAAAACCATCTTCTGTGGCTCCTAGGCCTGCTGATCCGCCTGCTGTTGCACGCCCAACAGACCCAGTGCCAACTGTCCCAGCTGTTGCTGCACAAAATACTGGAAAATATGTGCCCAGATTCAAAAGGCAGCAATCTGAGGCTGCTGGGCAAGCCCCACCTCCTGAAACTGGTGGAAGCAGGCTGGATGATCGAGCATCACTGCCTGGTGATCGGTGGCGTGATGATCGTAGGCCATCCTATGGTGGGGGCGCTTCAAGGCCTACTTGGTCATCGAATAGGAATCGTGAACGTTAATTCTGCAGCATATTGGCTTCAAGGATTTTTTGCCCGTGATTTGCCTATTTGAGCTTTATTTAAGAGACATTTGCCAAGTCATTTTTTGGATTTTATTGTATGGTTAAGTTCTGGGAGCGGGTGTGTTTCGAGTAAATTTACATCTTGAGCAGCAGAAGCCATTTTGGGATTTTCAAGAGACGACCTAATTTATTTTTCCCCTCATGCCCAAGAACCCTAGGACGTTGCCGCTTCCATTTTCATTTGTGCACTGTTTCTTACTGTTATTACAGCTATATGGTTTTGTATCAAAATGTTTGCGTTTTTCCTTACCTGCTTGAAGCTGTAAACGTGAAATTTTATCAGCTTTGTGAATTTTGTGGCTTATTATGGTTGTTGCTTTGGTTCTTGGGTGTAGGAATTTTGCCTATTCACGTGGTTTTTTGTTTTTGCGGATTTAGTAGGTATAATTAAATCACATGAAAATAGCTGGTAAACTAGGAATGCTAGAGCATGGAGTGTTTTAGGGATCATGCCTGTTCCTCCGCATCTGTGGGAGATCATGAGTGCAGCTATTATTTATTAGGTGTATTTTAGGGATCATGACTGCAGCCAATTTTACTTGTATTATGTTAGGATCAATTTCTAAAACGAAGTCGTTTAGCTCAATAATGATTGATCAATTGTAAAACGATGCAGTTTTGTTTAGCAGAGTTGGTTAGAAACGGTTAACTCCAAGTGGCTATAGAGGGAAGAATCCGATTGGTTGTAACCCATCAGATGAATGACAGAATTGATTCTCTTGTCTCTCTCTTTCTGATCTGCTGAATCTTCCCTGAATTTACTCTACTAATTCTAGTTCCTGACATATCGTTGGAAAAGCTTGCAAAAGCAACAACATATCATGGGACACCGTCCGACTTCACCGAGTTTATTCGCATCAGCAGGTTATGTTGGGTGGACCATGAAGGCAACCTTGATTGATTAAAAGATGTACTACGAAAGCAGTTGGCGTTCAAGATCCTCCCCGCGACCGAAGCATTGTAAAAAGAAAGAAAGACCCTCTGATTAAAGATATGTAACCAAGAAACAACTACCATTAGAGTAGTTGTCATCACAAAAGATTTAAAGTCTTTGTGGGGTGGGAGTTTTTTTTTTTTTGTCGAATACGATAGATCTATACTATTTTATATTAGGAGGAGAAGAGACGTGAAGAGATTTCTCTTCAAGGATAATTCAAAAAGGATTAAATTACTATTGGATCAGACGGATACATTACATATTTATATGAATTTTTTAAGCAAATTCACGTATTGTGACAATTGATGAGAAGAAAAGTTTGAACCTTCACCTTCACCGGAAAATCAACTGTTTAAATCTTACCTCTCCATATAGGTTTAAGTGCGTCGCTGTTAGTTTTATCAAATGATTCATTAATCTCTAACTTGGTTTGGTGGTGCGTCACTGTTATGATACCCGGTGTCTGGTTACGCCTGCTATTTTTTGTCGAATGCATCCTAGCGCTTTCACAGGAACAAAAGAGCTCCAATTTAAGAAATATTACTACTTAACAAGTACAGCAACTCCTCCTAGAGGCGACGAAGACAGTCAACCACCAGAAATCAAAACAAGCAAGGACGGGGGGCAGCGTATCTACAGTAGCACTCTCTGAGTAGATAAATGGAAAGAAAGCATTTCCCCTGAGATTACTTATTAGTGTCCTTGTCGAGTTGTCCTCAACAGTACTCTGTGAGTAGATAAATGGAAAGAAAGCATTTCCCCTGAGGTTACTTATTATTGTCCTTGTCGAGTTGTCCTCTTAATTCGACAAGAAGAAATCACCTAGGACTAGCTACAAGACTGAATTTGACTATAAAATATTTCTGGCAGCATTACAACTAGTATTATAGTGCAGAATTACTTGTATATCGTACCATAGATAGAGCTAGAAGATGCAGTTGAGAGTATGACCCATCGATGATTACCCCTTCGGCCGCCTAAACTCCTTTGGCTGTTTCAAATTGCAGATCCTTCCGTGGCCTCAATCCAATCCCTTTTGTCATGTCGCCTTCTTCCTATTAGCTCCGCCGGCACTATATGTTTTTATATGCAAGAAATTTTGCCCCTTTGTCATTATAATTGTTTTTATATTCACGATACACATACATCACCTGGTTTGTACTTTAGAACACGGACATCACGTGTTTATAAGCCAAAGAAGACTCTGATTGTTTTGTGTGAATTTTGGTTGATTTGACCTTGATTTAAATTGGGTTTGGGTTTTTTGTTGGTCTCTGTCAAGAAGCTTAATGGCCATGGATGAGGAGACACCACTGGTGGTTGATCATGTCAACTTATCAACTCAAAAGAACCCCACCATCGTCAATTACAAAAGAGATGTTCATATCCTCAGCTGGGCCTTCCTGTTGATCTTTTTGGCTTATGGAGCTGCTCAGAATTTGGAGAGCACCATTAATACTGTCTGTACTAGTTTAACTTCTAATTTTATTTTCAATGAAACCCATTTCATCTTTTTATTTCTCTTTAGCTTTATCCTACAGATTTGAAGGGTGAATTTTGATTTAATCTTTTGTTGTTTGCTGAAAAAGGAGGGAGATTTGGGGACCATTTCACTGGGGATATTGTACTTGTCATTTACATTCTTTTCGGTGATTGCTTCTGTGGTCGTTGGGAACCTTGGTTCCAAGAACACTCTGATTCTTGGTACCACTGGCTATTGGTTGTTCATAGCTGCCAATTTGAAGCCTACCTGGTAACTACTGTATTAGCCTAAACCATTTTCCCGTTTCTTTTCTTGCATTGTGTGACTTAATTTTATGCTGTAAGCTTCATAAAATTACAAGTAGTTATGATCATGAATAAAATCCGTCCCCATCCACCCCACTTTGATTAAAAATAAAAATAATAATAATAAAGGAAAGGACATCGCATTACCTTGATTGACTATTGTTTTGTAGGTATACTATGGTGCCAGCTTCATTGTACCTTGGATTTACTGCTTCAATAATATGGGTTGCACAGGTGCAATTTCAGATTTATTATGACTCCGAATGTTGATCCGTTGCTCTTCATGAAAAAATACGTACCTTGTTCATTTTTTGCTTTACTAGGGAACATACCTTACATCAACTGCACGCGGTCACGCATTGGATAATGACTTGCCTGAAGGAACTGTTATTGGTAAATTCAATGGCGAATTTTGGGGGATGTTTGCTAGCCATCAGGTAACGTTGTTGGAGTTCCTAAACTCAAATCTCTATCAGTTTTTTGAGTTTTGAGTTTGTGTAACATAAAGTCACTTTGCATGTGAAACTTACAGTTTGTTGGGAATCTCATCACTCTTGCTTTGTTGAGAGGCGGAAAGGTACGCGAATAAGTTGTTTTGTAGGCCATGTTACTGTTACAAGTCCTTTTTCATTTCATTAGCTTATTGCTATACCATTTCTTCATTAATCTTAAGATTGTTTCCAATTGAAGCTTTGGTCAGAGAGCATTTGCATGGATGTTTAGAAAATTATAATATGCTGTTTCCTTGATTTCAAATGGATGTTACGTGCTTACTGGCAGGAGATGATGTGCCAAACCGTCAGTTGTTTGTCAAATGACTGGTTTGGGTTTTTCACGTTTTCAGTGCATTCAGAATAAGTGTTCATGATCTGTTATTTTTACTGCAGGGAGGGAGTACCACTAGCACAACTTCACTGTTCATTGTATTTCTGTGTATCATGACCATAGGTACCATCCTTATGTGCTTCTTAAGTAACAGAAGTGCCACAGAGAAAGAGGAGGAACAAGACTCTTCGGTTAGTTTCTGTTATTCAGTGGTGTCCTTGTTTAAGGCTGTCCTGGCTCTTTTACTTGACATAAGAATTCTCTTAGTCATCCCTCTCATCGCGTACTCAGGCTTTCAACAATCATTTGTGTGGTAAATGAATAACCCGATTATGCTGCTGTAATCCTTCCATTTCCATTCAGTTTTTCTTGGATGGAACTTATTATTTCTCTTTCTATTACTCCTGTTGAGCTCAGAAATACTTCTATTTCAGGGCTGCATTCACAAAGCATGTGGTTCAACCTACATTGGGTGAGCGTGGTGTTGGTGGTGTGATGGCAGTCTATGGAGTCTTTGATGCAGTTGTGAGTATGCAGATGCCGATATAACAAGGCTCAAATTTGATGTTATGATCTGTAGATGTTATTTTCTACTCGTCATGCTTTAGTTGAGCACCAAACTAATTCTCTGCCATAAAAATCAGTCATTTGGAGGAGTTTCTACAACTACGTTACTGCTTAGCATGCTTTGTGGCTTCAATGAGATATACAATTCCAATGCCTTTCTTATTTCTAATTATGCTAGACATGTGCCTAAAAGTTATGTTTACTGTAGCATATAATAATTTTGATGTTTTTAGCTTAATACATGCTATAGTTTCTTAATGCTCTCTAATAAGAGTGGTTGAAATCTTTTTCAGTGTTCGCTTGCTGCTGGTCAACTTACATCTGGTCTTTCGACAATTACCGTAATAGTTCTTAGTGGGGCTTTCATTCAGACTATTGCATTCCTGTTGCTTTTTGTGCACTATAGGTCTGCTCCTGCTATTGCTGCTATTGCACCTTGTTCTTTTGCGGAAGCTGATGTTCTGTGCTCATGTAATTGATTCTCTCGATCTTATAATTGCTTTTTGGTCTCTGATGTAGCATGCTTCATGGAGTAGTTGGCCTTTTATATCCTTTCCTGATAGCTGCCTTGTTGGGTGTTGGTGATGGAGTTCTTAATACACAGCTCAGTGCATTTCTTGGGATTATTTTCAAGCATAATCTGGTAATGATTTTCTTCATCTGATGCTAAGCTGGCAATTTTCATGGTCTTATCATATGATGAAGACAATTCTTTTTAGATATTTACGAATTAGCGCATACCTAGTCTGTGATAAGATGGTGACTTTCCATTTGCCACTGAGTATGAGCTTGTAAAACTTATTCACTTGATCAGAGTGTTTTGCAACCCAAATTTTTCTGGATTTTTCCAAGAATTAGAGCTGACTCTTCCATTCTCGTTCAAATGTGAAGTCTTTAGTATTTTTCTGCTAGGAAGTATTCAATCTGTAGTAGAACAACTTGGTTACACTTCTGGGATTCAACACCGGGAAGCATACATACTGAGAGCAGTAAGGATAAAAGCCAGATGGAGTGCAGTTTACATGGGTTAGCAATAAACTTAAAGTAGACTAGTGCTAAAGGCACACGCGATGTGTGTGCAACTTAAAATGCATGAACGTTTTCTGCAAATTATTGATTGTAATTTTGGTAGTTGCAATGTTTGGAGGCAATTATGTTGTTAACATTTGTTTAGATGGTTAAGGTTAACAAATGGTTACGGGTGATTATCTTGACAACATTTGTTTAGGTAGTTAAGTATTGAGTAATTTTTATAAGGGTGAAAGTGGAAGTTATATAAAGTGATAACAATTGTTTACCCCAAACCTCCGTCTCTCCCTTAACATATAGTATAGATATAGATATACTTGTCACAATAGTAACCCTTTGGCCTTCCATAGGGAACCCCTCACTCCTCACCCCCACCCCCCCTTTTCTCCCAAAAAAAAAAAAGGATAGCAAAAGAGTCATGATTGAGTTCTCTCCTTGGCGTAGCTACTTTTGATTGAGTTACAAAAGGTTATCAAATTGGCTTTGGCCCAATCAAGTCTTAGCTCTGTCGTTTCATTTTTCTTAATCTAAAATGATTTGGATTGTTCTGGAATATTCTCGATCATTTTTGTCTTTTTGAACTTTGAATGCTGGATTAGTCAGAAACGGTCTTCATGTCTTGGTTCATGAATCTTTTCTTCTAAGATGTCAGAGCATTCTCATTGGCTTGATAGTTGCCAGCACTCTGCTGAACTGCTCGTGTGCTGAATTTCTTATGGTGCAGCAAATATCTAATGTCTTGCTCTTGTGCAGGAAGGGGCATTTGCACAGCTTAAGTTCTGGCAGAGTCTATCAATTGCAATTCTGTTTTTCATGAGCCCCCACATTGCACTCCACATAATTGTAGTAATCATACTTGTCATACTCTGCTTCTCGGTGGCTGCGTTTCTCTTCCTTATACTCAAGGTAGAAAGAGCTTTTTCCTTCCGCACTGCTGCTTAATTTTTTAAGAAGATGGTTGCGGGCTTGTTGCTGAGGATATCATGTATCAGCCCCTTTTGAAGTTCATCTTCCATCTCTTGGAAAAGTTGCAGAGAGTTGTAGTAGGATATGCTTGCTTCTCGGAGTACTTCAGGATGTGGTTCTACTGTCTGCCAATCGGGTTGATTTCAATCAAGTGAAAAACAGGCGTTTGGGGGGGCGATACTGGTTAGGAGGATTCCTAAGTCATGACTGGTTTTACTTTTATTTTTTACCATTTTGGTGATCAAATTTCGGCTCCCCACATAATTATGAAAGAAGACGTGGATAATATCCGCAAGATAAAATTGGTGTTCTTCTTCTATGTTTGTATCTGTAAACTGAATTTGAAAGACCTCAGAGCGAGGGAGCAGGGGTTGTGTGAGTGGTTGTTTGCTGTAATCTCTCTCTCTCTCTCCCTCGGTCTCGCTCTTTTCTTTTAACTTCGACTATCCATTTTGGTAGTGAAAAGAAATGTATTGTGGTTCATTTTATGACATGGGATTTCATTTGTTAGAATTCTGGAAAAACAGTCAGTTTCCATCTTTGCAGACAATCTGTTGAGGAAAGCTCAGTGGTGGTAAAAAATTATGAAGCGTTTTTAACAAGAGTGATTAAAAAGGGTAAAACAGAGAGGAAAGGAAACATGAACGCAAAGAGAAAAAAAAGGAAAAGATGTCGTAGACATATACCTGATTATTATCTGGGTAATCAAGTGAGCAGGATTTGAAAACAGATCATTTTTTCTATTACCTTCTTGGACCTGTGCAAATTGCAAATCTGCTCCAGCCCTATAGTTAATAGTTAATAGGCAATGGTGCCGCGTTCACCAGAATAACCAATTCTCGGTTATGTTGTAGCTCTCCTAACACAAACCAACAAACCAACAAAAGTCTGTCTGATTAGAGAATTAAAGAGGAGTTAGTCGACAGTTATTTTCTCTTGTTTCACTTTAAGACGTTTTGAACGACAAACCAAACTACTCGAAAGTAGTTGAGATTAGGTCCAATCCATTAGCCCAATACTTTCAGGGGTCGGGCATCCATCTCCATCTATCTATTCACAATGTGTGTGTATTGAAATAAGGAAACTGAGCAGCAGATAAATCATCCCAAGAAGTTCATCCGCAGTGTTCTTTTAGTACAGGACAGGATGAGTTTTACTTTCACATTGTGGAAGGCAATGCTGCAAAGGCTTTCTCCGCGGTGGCCTCTACTGCTCTATGCCGCAACGTGGACCACAATCCTGACCATAATAGTGGCGGTGGCGTCCTTCTCCCCTGAGTTGGCTTTTGTTTCTGCGGTAAATCCCACTTCTTCCTTCTCTCAGGCCTGTCGACTTCAACGACAACAAGATCAAAGGCAAGTAGGGCCTACGACGGTTAGAGTTCCGGTCGACGTTCCCGGGGAACTTTTCTGCCTGCCGGCTCATTTTTTCAAAAGGTCTAAAATGGACTTGCTGGTCCCCCCGGTTTTCGCAGCGGTAGTTGTAGCTACCTCCGCTTACGTAGTTAAGGCTTTGGCTTTATGGGAGATGGAAGATCCCCGAGACTAGGCCACGTACTTAGCTTGGGTATGGACCATGTACGGTCTCTGCACTCTGCATCCTTCGGATCCCAGGTTATTATTTACAGAGGATTAGTCGTAACGCATGCAGGTCCCTTTTCTTTTCATTAGTATTTTCTTTCAGCAGCGAAAAGCAAAGAACAGATAGCTACGTGCCAATCAGTGCAATGTAAGAATTTTTTTCTAATAGATCATCATTTTTTGGTTCAGAGGGGGAGAGATTCGATGTCGTCTGCAGGACTTGCAAACAAATGAAATTCTTTGTATCATAGTGGGTATGGTTTCATCGACCACTTCAACGACCAAGTAAAACTTTCTACCTGTACTTAATTTCTCATCTTACTCTCAAACAGGCAGCCAGATTAGCTAGCTACATGGTGTACAAATGATTGATATAGGACCAAACTAGGAAATACAGTAGTAGTAGTACTAGTATATTTCATCAGTTTTGAGCCGCTGCATTCACCAACTTGTCGCTGAAGTCCCACAATCTCTTGGCTAAAGCTTTATCTCTTGCCAACTTGCTCGGTGGAAACTCATTGCAATCAAGAAAGTATTTTCCAGTCACACCTTGCAAACTCGGGTGGAGTGCAACATAGCCTGTTGTGGCTGCCCCCTGCAAAGCGAAAACCCAAGCTGAAATTTTTATGCTTTACAAAACTTCTACCAGTAAATGAATGGACCACCAGACTGGTAGAGAGAATGGGATCTAGTCTCGCAAAGAGCTGCTCCGGGTAGGCAGTGGTTTCGTGCCCTTCCAGATGGGTTCTTTATACACAGTAGAGATGAAATTCCACCTTATCTAAACATGTATAATTCAGCAAACCTGACTAACTGCGTTCAATTTTAGGGTGTGAAACGCACCGATGAATTCTACTAAATACCACTTTGTTATGTACAACAAGACGCAATGGATCTGAATCTCAGGTGTTTCTTAATAACCACATGTGCGTCCTTGAGAATCTTTGTGATTACTTTTGAAGGAAACTTCAGAAATGAGAAAAATGGAAAGCACAGAAACACCTGACTCTCTGTGTCTTAATCTAATTTGGAATGGGGGAAATCAAAACATTTAGTCAACCTCTCTATGCATTGATGTTTGCTGGATTTACCTGAGGCACATTCTTCCACAAGATAAAAGTGAACGCCTGCAAAACTCCTGCCAATGAACCTGAATTAATATCTGGAAAACAAAATAAGGCTGAAATGAAAATCCTCCTTGTGACATCAATACTTACTCATTAGCAGTGCAGAATGTCTCATGAGGTTAGTCATTATCAATCCTGGATGCACTGAATTGACCGTTATGTTCGCTCCCTCTTCCTGCCCATAGCAGAAGTTTGAAACATATTTGAGATGGAGAATCAGAAGTAGAAGGGCCACATGCTTTAAATCCCATTTTAGCTGCTGGACCAATGAATACACTTTGTTTGTTAAAGACCTTCAAATTTTAATGAACATTACTTTTTGCTCGCTCATCTTAAGAGTCTACTTGACTTCTACTAACCAGGAGGACGACATCAATATAGGACGTTACATCAGAGATGGGCAAATTACTTATTTTTTTTTCATGTTTTCTTAATTGATAATCGCAGTTTCCAAATGAGAGCATGACATTCTATACTCTTGACTTGTTTACCCAACAGAATGAAGAAACAAGCAGAACATGATTGTCACCACGTCTTTTTGCCTTCTACAGAACAATAAAAGTAACAGATACACACTTAGTGTAATGGTGGTTTTCTGAAATATAGACATAGAAGCATCAAGATCACCTGCAGACGTCGAGAGAGTTCATTGGCATGTAAAATGTTTGCTAGCTTGGATTGCCCGTAGGCCTTTTTGTCTGAGTAACTGGTATGAGGAGCATTACAGAGAATAGGAAGAACATGTAAAATTAGAATGGTGATCATTCTTTGCAAGAATAATGGGAAACAACCTGCACTCAACAGAATGCTGACGGGAGAAAACTGGCAAAGCACAAAACCTGTCTTTGTCGTTGATGCGATCAAATCGGATTCCTCCACGGTAAGTATGGACATGAGCCACGGATGACAAATTCACAATCCTACCCTCGATGCCTGTAGAATTTGCGGTGTGCTTCATTTTGTCAAGGAGAAGGTTCGTCAAGTAGAAATGACCTGAGAACAACCATTTAGCCGACAAAAGAGATATGAGAGCGACAGTGACTAAATTTAGAAGCTGCTCGTTAGTTGATAAAAACACATACCAAGGTGATTAGTTGCAAATTGCATCTCTATTCCATCTTGAGAAAGCTGGTAGGGACAGAACATGACACCAGCATTGTTTCTGAAGATTCAATCATCTCATCTTTAGATTAGACTGAATAACTTCGACACTCTTCAAGTTTGACATCATTCAACAGGAATTTGCATATGAGAATACAGAAAAGATATATTAGGAGGGGAGAAAAGGAGATCACATTAGGATGTTGAGAGGAAGACCAAGGGCATAGAAGTCATCAGCAAAGGCCTTGATCGATTTGATCGAGCAAAGGTCGAGTTTTAGGACATCGACGCGAGCAGTTCCATTTTCCTTCACAATATTTTGCCTTGCCTCATTTGCAGCCTCAACATTTCTTGCAGCAATAACCACATGGGCTTTCCTCAGGGCCAACACTCTTGCTGTTTCAAAGCCTATCCCACTTGCACCGCCTGCACGATCTTGTCAACTGCGTATCAATATACTGAGCCCAAAACACACAAAAAAAAAGAAAAAAAAAAAAGAAAAAAAAAGAAGCCACAAGTTGCCAGGCGACATGATAAGAAAAGGGCATAAACTAGCATGATGCATGGCAGCTAAAATTTATTTAATTTTTTTTCTTCTCTGGGGAAAGAAAGGCAGCCCCCAATCCAACTTCCTTGAACGACGAGTGGGGATTAAAAAAATAATAAACAATTGAACCATCCAACCATCATGTCCTTTGTTCTTTTAGTCGTTGACTTTTTTTTCTTTTCTTTTTTTTTTTTTGATAGATCAACCATATGTCTTTTGCGCACACAAGAAGTGGTATCACAAACGCATGTCAGTCCTAATATGCAGTATAACATAAACGCAATGATGAAGAGTGCCACCACAAAAAAAAAAAAAAAATTTCTTTTTTTAATGTATCAACTGGATATGAACGGGGCTCATCACCTGTAACGATAGCAGTGAGGTTGGAGGCATCAATCCCTTGCGTAACTTGTTCAGCAGTGGAAGCCGATCCGAAGCCACTCGGCCCTGGTATTCCCGTTATTAATCTAAACATCTTCCCACCCTAACAATCTATAATCAAGGAAAATGCTTTTCAAGCTAGTACCAGGTAGCGCCTGATTTCTTTTACACTGCATATAGCAAAGGCCTGGTTATATAGGATAGCAACCCGGGGAGTTATGGTGGGGTTGGGAGGTGAGGAGTTATGACTTGTGACTTTTATTTTTCTTTTGGTTGGGCCGCCGAGGGGGGGAGGGGGGTGTTGCGGGGGACTTGTGAGTTGTGACGATGTGTGTGTGTGTGTGTGTGTCCGTACGTGACATATACATATATATCTATACCTATATAGATTTACAGAGAGAGAGAGAGAGAGAGGGGGGGTAGAGGAAAATCCGTGGCTGAATGCAGGAGTAGAAAGGGAAGGAAGCAAACAGAGCGAAAGAGAGATAAATATATATATATACACGGCTAAGTAAAAATTCGGTGGTGATATAGGTGATAAATTTGGTTGTATTTACACTTGGGGAATACAGTCCTGGACACTGGATTCGGCATGCACGCATTTAATGCCCAGTTAGGCGTTGGTGGCTATCTCTAAATACTTCCACCAACTTTTCAACTGTACCTTACATTGTACAATCTTCAATCTTCAAGTAAAAATTGGACTTTGCATCAAGAAAAGGTAAATTGAACACACGAAAAAATGAACCACTCCACTTTTTATCATATTTCTCTTACACCTCTAGTTTGGTTGGTTCGCAGGTGTACCGTTTGCATTTTTTCTGAAAAACTGTGTACCGTTTTACTTGAACTAGATTGATTAAATTTCATGGTGTACTGCTACTATTTAATGAAATACTATGTCGTCTTTCCCAAAAAGATGCAAGGGAGTGAGTAGCTACGCAACTGCTGTATCTATAATGTATGTATGGTGCAATTCATGGTCCAGATGTATTTAATTTATAATTATATGATTGTGGTATACAACTTTTTTTTTTATTATTATTATTGTCCAATTTGTCATGTTTTTGTATATTAGTATTACTTTCGTGAGTCAGTAAACATACATTATAGTATATAGTGTAATTGAAATTGATAATTGCAAAAAATGGGGTCGGGATACAAAGGGCCTTTCTAGTCTCCAAAATAAAAAAATGAGACGTGTGGACAAAACTTTCTGTTGGCTCAGCATTATATTTTTGAGTAAATACTATATACACTGATAGTGCATACACTGTGTCACCGTTGGATCCATGACACATATGTAAAAATTAAATTTTAGATTTAAATTTTATATAATTATCATTCATCTAATGTTGACAATATATACACTGTCAGTTTAGGAGAGATTAATCATATTCCCTCCGTCCCACTTTGATAGTCCTGTATTCCTTTTTCATCTGTCCCAAATTGTAGTCCACTTTCCAATTGAAAAATGTAATTGTATTTTAATTTTTCTTAAAATACCCTTATTCAATGTAAGTAGTTGTTACTATAAACCTACCTTATTTAATGAGAGTTGATTCTTTTTTTACCATCAATTCAAGTTCCCATAAAGTTGTACCATATTTAATGTGAGGGTATTTTAGGAAAATAGCAATCTAAATTTACTTTTCCAACAAAGAAACAGGACTATCGTAGCAGCATTAGCTCACCAGGGACCGTTAGCTAGAAGCAGTTATATCTCTGCCGATAGCTTTAATTGCGTATTCATTATATTTGCCAGATTTACTCTTCAACTAATTTCGAGAGTTTCAGTTTTTGTCTTTAAAACAGAGCACATAACTATTTCATTCATTCTGTCCGTCATTCCTTCTAGCTATGCTCTTCTGGGCTTAAAACAACGGTAACGGCAACTGTTGGTGTTTTATCATCCCAAGTGATGGACTTGATTTACTGCTACTGCAGTAATGTACTGCCTATTTGAGGAAACCGCCCAAAAGCCTAGTAGATACAGCCTTCAAATCTTCCAATTTTTAAAGTTAGCGGAAGTGCAATTAGGACATATATATATATATATGTTGCTGCATGGTTTTGATTATTCAAGTTAATAATCCTAATAGATATATATATATATGACTTGATAATAATTTTCCACACACGGCCTCTTTTGAATTGTAATTTTTTGCAGAAAAAGTTTGCTTTCCATGAGTACATTTTTCGATCACCTTTTATCTCATAATCATCAAAATCGTTACAATACTTTTTTTTTTTTAATAAAAACTCCTAAAAAAAGTAATCCAAATGAGCTTTGCCCAGATAATGCATTCACCGCATTGGGATTGATTTAGGGAACTACTATTAAATTAAAGCACATACTATAGTAAAACCTCTATAAATTAAGACCCTTGGAACAATATAAATTCTATTTATTTGAAGAGGTATTAATTAATCGATAAATTAATAATTTATTAATTTATCAAGTACACTTACGATTCTATCTAAGGAATATAAATCAATTAATATCTCCTTGATTCGTATCTATAATTTAATTCTAATTAATATTTTCAGTGTATGTTGCAATTGATACCATTTCCTATTATCAAGAGATAAAAAAAGATTTAGAAATACTAATTGATGGATGTCAACATACAATGAATTAGATTAACAATATTATGTATATAAATGACAATATTTTCGAAACTTTTAGATGCAATAAGAAAAATTAGGAATGAGATTCCGGTAGATTTAAACTATAAGAAAAAACAAGCAACAATAGCCTCGTATTTTAGGATAATATGATATGTAATTTTAGTAATTCATTAATTTGTGATATGAATCGGACCAATATGTTATATAAGGTTCTCAAAAAAAGTAGTATCTTATTATTTGACCAAAATTATTAATTTAACTCATTAGCCCAAAATTGGGATCGAAAAAATTTATTATTTAATAGAGGTTATTCATTTATCGAGTACATGGTTTAAGCCTTTGGAAAAAAGAAAAAAAAAAACTAAAAGGAACTAATATGACCGCCGAGAAGTTTATTAATTTTTAGGTCCCAAATTGAAGAGCAGGCTTAACATACATGTGGATCTAAAATATTTATCCAAAATGCTTAAATAAAGTCAGTATTTTATTATCTTAAATATCACCAATCTCGTGCGTTATAATTCCCCTTGCCTCCTCAGGCGAAAGTAATACGCTTGCAGTTGCACGTCCTGTGTGTGAACATATAACTTTACTTCGTTTGCATCCCTACCTCTAATTATGGTCTATCAAAGCAGAACATGAGAGATTATAAAGAATGAAGATGACATTTTTGGTGGGCTGGCTCTTGCCAACTACTCGTGGTCTCGGTCGCCGCCAGCACCGCCACCTCCACGTTTGCTACAGCTAGTGGCATTTAGTATTTATTCTAGTACGAGTACCATCTTCTTGGGTCCATACTACGTGACAATCGACATGCCCTTTCTTCACCGCAGAAGGCTTCATTTCTTTCCTCCTTTCGCTTTCTTTCTTTCTATCTTTTTATTTTGGTTGAGAAAATGCAGACGGCTGCCGAATGAAGCGACCTTAATTACTGTGAAGGAAAAATGGCCAATTTAGTCCCTAAACTTTTTTTTTCCGTCGATTTCGTCCTTAAATATTATTTGTAGCTAATTTGATCCTTAAACTTATATTTCGATTCCAATCAAGGAACTCAGCGGCTGAGCCACCGCACAATTTCCTTCAAGCTCCTAATTGAGCAACCCAAAAGGGGTATTTTAGGAACTTTAATGTTGGGGTTGTAACAAAAATTAAAAAGAAGTGGCATTAAAAAAAAGTATACACAAAATGTTGATTACTAAAACAGCAGTAAGAGGAGGAGGAGGAGCACCGACACTATTGCCGTTGCTTCTTCTCCTCCTCCTCATCGTCCCCTTCAACAATGCTGCTGCCGCCTCCAATTCCTCCGCTAAGCAGCAGACTCTCCAAACACAATCGGACTCCTACTTCAACCCAAAGCTTGCCCCTAAGTCCCTCTCTGCCTCCAAGAAATTTGAGGGCTTCTCTGACTTGGTTGACCTTCGCTACCACATGGGCCTCGTCCTCTCCTCCCCGATCAACATCTACCTTATCTAGTACGGCCGGTGGGCCGCCTCCCACCAGCTCCTCATCAAGGACTTCCTCCTCTCCATCTCCACCTCCGATCGCCGCGCCGCTCCCTCCCCATTCGTTTCCCAGTGGTGGCGTACCGTCTCCCTCTACACCGACCAGACCGGCGCCAACATCTCCAGCTCCGTCCTCGTAGCCGGGGAGTACTCCGAACCCCACTACTCCCAGGGCACCCACCTCACCCGCCTCTCTATGTGGCAGGTCATCGCCGCGGCTATCCGATCGAAGCCCTTCCCCGTCGACCACAAGAACATCTACCTCATCCTCACCTCCGGCATGTCTACCTCATCCTCACCTCCGGGGACGTCACTGTCCAGGACTTCTGCCGGGCCATTTGCGGCTTCCACTACTTCACTTTCGCGTCCGTGGTGGGCTACACGCTACCGTACTCTTAGGTAGGCAACTCCGGGAAACAATGCCCGAAGGGGTGCGCGTACCCGTTCGCCGTGCCCGGGTACATAGGGGTAGGCGGGCTGGGAGCACTGGCCCCTCCGAATGCGGATGATAAGCGTGATCGAGCACGAGCTGGCAGAGCTGGCATCGAACCCACTGGTGAACGCGTGGTACGCGGGGGAGGACCCCACAGTGCCAACGGAGATCGGGGACCTGTGCGAGGGGCTGTACGGGACGGGGGGCGGGGGAGGGTATATCGGCGTGGGCGATGAGGAACAGAGAGGAAAGGACGTACAACGTGAAGGGGAGAAGAGGTCGGAAGTTTTTGGTGCAGTGGATCTGGAGTCCTGTTTTGAAGGCTTGTGCCTGTCCAAATGCGTTGGACTAGGATTCCCGGAGAGGCGATTCCCCTCTTCTCCTCTCCTGTCATCTAGAATCCTACTACTACTACTACAACTACAGTAGCAGTAGCACTTTGCTAGTAGCGGAGGAGTAGTTGTAGTATACTACGGCGATAGTACTCCATTATTCTTTTTAAGTCTGTCTGGTAGTCTACATTCATTCATTCTTGTTACAGCCTCACCATTTAAATTCCAAAAATACCCTTTTGGGTTGCTCAATTAGAAGTTTGAAAGAAATTGTGCGGTGGCTCCGCCGCTAAGTTCCTGGATTGGAACCAAAATATAAGTTTAAGGATCAAATTGGCTACAAATAATATATAAAGACGAAATCGACGGGAAAAAAAAGTTTAGGGATTAAATTGACCATTTTCCCTTACTATGAATAAGTAGTACTAGTGTATTATTCAAGGACAAGAACTGGCATGTGTTTCCACGTAACTCATGCATTTACTTGGATACCGATTGAGTTGACTTACCCACTGCCCTTGCTCCCTCCGCTCCACTGATTACGACTTCGCAGTTTGCATCTTTCTCTGATTAACCCTTTGTTTCATTTTGCCCCTCGGGATCGGCTCGGATGGTGATGGGGTTGTCTCATTAGGTTCTACACCGTGTGGTGAGAGTTCGATTCCTTCTACTATCTTGGGAGGCGGGTGCACAAGCGTAGGAAGATTAGTTCGAAAGGGATACTCTTTGTATTGACAAAAAAAAAAAAACCCTTTGTTTCATTTTCAACATAATTTAGTTCTTCTCTATAATGCTATAAAAAATGTGGGCATCCCACTATAGGAGATTCCAACATAGGCAGAGCTGTTCATATATCCCCGTCTTGCTTTTCTCATACGGAGCTCCCTCGGTCTGGAATTCCATTTTGGTGCTCCATCTTCTACGGAAAAATCCCTTCTGCTCAGACGAGGGGATGACTGATGAGTGTCAATTTTATACATGACGAATGTTTATGAACTCAAAATCTTTACCATGTTTGTTTCAAGTGTAGACCATTATTACATGCTAACAACAATCGGAAACCACCTTTTTTTTTCCTTTCTTAAAAATAGGCCTTTTTCTTGTAGAGGTAGTCCTTTTTCTAATTAGTTCTTCTCGTTACGTGTTATGGATTTTGTGGAAAGATTTCGTTTGAGGATTAAGAAATTCATTTGTTTTTCTGGATAATAGAATTCTGATGAAATGTTGTTTTTGGTCCCGGAAGTTGAATATTAAAATTTGAAAGAACGTAATAAAAGCATAAGATTGAATTAAAACAATAACCTAATAATTTGGCAAACCAGCAGATCGCATTAGTCATTATGATGAAACGCCATTGCTTGCGAGTTCGATAGGCTCCACCCGGCCCAAGACGTCCAACTTCAACTCTGATTTCAAGTATGGGCCAATCCACTCCACTTCAATCTCTAAGTAACGCGACACATTTCAGGAGCTTATACGGGCTCTTTGCGAGCTTTCTGTCCAATTGAACCTAGCCTCACAGAATGATCTCACCACAATAAGAAAAACCAAGATTGGGTCGGGGTGGTAGTTTCATGGTGTGCTTTAATTTTCTACTTTAGTTTTTTTTTTTTTTAGTGAAGAAATGAATCTTTAATTGCTAGTTTGGGAGATTAGGAGGGAACAGAGGAAAAACATAAAAGATGAAAAAAGGAGGGAATAGCTTTTGATATTGTTTGGTTGTTTAAGAAGGAATTTGAATTATTTTAGATATAGGATTTATCCTTATACACTGACAGTATATACATCACTGCTATATGGATAATAATTAATTTGAATTTCAAATTCTATATATTTATATGCATTTAACCGAGATAGCGTATATATTATCAGCATATTTTGTTCAAATCAGTCCAAAAATTGTCAAAACATCTTTACCACAGGGTAGTATAAAAAGCATATCTATCCAAATATTATAATCAAATTATTTCAATAAGTACATAGGTTATTTATAATATACCAAAAAAAAGAGTTATGGTTCCTCATACAAGGTAACAAATAGCATAGCACGATCATAAACAAATTATGCAAAAATTTATAATGCTCAATAATAGATTTTAAGGTAATTAAGTCAATTAAGTCAATTTTATACATAATAGTGTTTGGATAGCACAAATATTTCAAATAATATTTCGCTTCCATCATAAACACATTTTCCAACCCACCTTTTTATATTTTCAATTATCTTTTTATCTCACATACATCACATCACAAAAAGTGCTACAGTTATTATTCTAAATAATATTCCAAATAATAATCTACCCAAATACTAAAAATGGTATGGACATTCCATTTCGAGATCAGACATTATTGAAATGACTTTTTTTCCCTATCATCATGAGCATTTCGATGTACCAAACGAGATGGAAGAGTATTCTCCTAACTCCCGATGTACCAAACAAGGCATAATAGTTCTCGAATTCCACGCGTACTTTTTTATTAAAAAAAACCACAAACGTGTTTTTTTTTTTTTTATTTATAAAACCAGAACGACAAACATGTTTGAAACAAATTAACATGAAAAAGAGTAGGCTAAAAAAAAAGAAAAAAAGAAAATGATGCCTCTAGAATATACTGTTAATCAATACCGAGTGTAACCAGAAATATACGACTCAAACAGAAATAGAAAAAAGAAAAGATTTTTCCCTCGAATAAATACTGGACTACTGGGTAATTTGTGGCCCCCCACCACCCCAAAAAAAAAAAGAAGAGAAAAAATCCAAATCAGCTCCGCTCCGTTGCCAACTCAGTGCATCTGCATACCAGCCGTTATGCACATCACAGGCTTTTTTGACGCTGTCGGCCATCTTCCTTCTTTCTTCTCTTCCCAATTCTCTTGTAAGTTGTTTCATTTTTTTTTTTTAATAATAAAAGACAAAGACTAATTGGAATTCTTGCTCTCTTTCCTCTCTCTCCATATGTCTTCATCCATATGTTTCGATCACATTGTCGTAACTTTTATTTAGCTATCTTTTGATCTACGCGGATCCGGGATTCGCAGCATATCGGGATCGGGTACTCCCAAATCCCCATCATCGGAGAGGAAGGAGATCGGATACGGCCGTCCAAATTGATCCCTAATGGCGGCATCCCGGCGCCTCAGAGAGCTCCAATCGCAGCTTGGCAACAAGATCTGCGTCGACTGTTCCCAGAAAAATCCGCAGTGGGCTTCAGTCTCCTACGGCGTCTTTATGTGCTTGGAGTGCTCCGGGAAGCACCGGGGCCTCGGCGTCCACATCTCCTTCGTCCGATCCGTTACCATGGATTCCTGGTCCGAGATCCAACTCCGCAAAATGGAGCTCGGCGGCAACGACAATTTCAATAATTTTATTTCCCAGTATGGGATCCCTAAACAAACCGATATCGTCACCAAATACAATACCAAAGCCGCCTCTGTTTATAGGGACAGGATCCAAGCCCTCGCCGAGGGCAAACCTTGGAGGGATCCTCCTCCCTTCAAGGAAACCCTCAGCGGGGGCCCCACCAGTAAGCCGCCGCTGTCTAGTGCTGGGGCATCTGGGGGTAGTCGGACTGCAGCCTCTTCGGGGTGGGATAGCTGGGATAATTATGACGATGGCGGGTTTAGTAGTAGCAACACTAGTAATAATATCAGGAGAAATCAGACGGTGGGGGATTTTAGGAGTGGTGGTGGCACCGGTAGCACTCCTGCTCGATCGAAGTCCACTCAGGATATTTATTCCCGGGCGCAGCTGGAGGCTTCGGCTGCCAATAAAGAAAGCTTTTTTGCGGGGAAGATGTCGGAAAATGAGTCGAGGCCTGAGGGGATTCCGCCCTCCCAAGGGGGAAAGTACGTCGGATTCGGGTCCAGCCCTGCTCCCATTCCCAGGAATAATTCTCAGGGAGATGTTTTCTCTACTGTTGCTCAGGTACACTTTTTCTGATGTGTGGGTCCACAATTACAATAGCGTTTCTTCTAGGTTATTGATGCCAATCAGCCTGTGTGGCATATAGCTGATGAAAATGTGATCGTGGTTTAAACAGGGATTCGGCAAGTTATCGCTGGTGGCTGCTTCAGCAGCACAGTCGGCAGCTAATGTCGTTCAGGCAGGTGCTACAGAGTTCTCTTCGAAGGTACTGTTATGGCTATCCATATTGCTTGAGTGGTCAGTGATTTACTCATCTTAAAGTGCCTGTAGATGGTGTGAAGAGCAATGACAGTATAGTTATAGCAAAGTCTTGCTTTGCTGTTGCTTAGGTGTTGAATGATAATTGTTGTTAGCACTTGAACGTTGTAGCATAGGTTTAGCAGTTGTATTTAATTCTGCTACTTAAGAATTTGAAGTGATTCTTTCTTATGGAATAGGTCTATAAGGTTAGGCTGATGCACTACATGTCTAAAGTGGGTTTCTGAATGGTATACAGATTACGTTGGATTTGTTATAGAATGATGGGCCTCAGGTTCTAATCTTTAATTCATGAAGGATACTTCTATCTTTATTTTTCATCTGTTCTGCTTATTTCCTTTATTTGCATCTTGCCCATGATGTAAGTGATGTTCACCCTAGATCAGTTTTTCCATGTACCATATTTTTGAAGAAATGTCTTCTAGTGGAAATTATTTTCCTCTCAAACCAAAGAAATCCATTTTTATGTGGGCAGATTGGATATTACTCAGGGACAGTCTAAAAAGCAGTAGTGCATTCATTTTAGGATGTAGGTAGATGTGTAAATAAAGATTTTATGAATACATATCATGCCAATACCAGTAATGATCCTTAATATGCCCAAATGCCCCATATGCAGTTAAGATTTGGCAACAAGCTTGTGAACTCTTGACTAAGTAAAATGAGTGATGTGTGATGACTGCATTTAGAAAAGGAATAATTTCACATACCTCCCCTGAGGTTTTCGGTATTTGCGGGAAGCTCCCCTCTAGATCTAAAAATTACACCTAACTCCCCTATTTTCACTGTTTAAGTAACATTGTAGGCCCAAAAGACTAGGCTTTTTCTGAAAAATCCTAAAATACCCTTGGGATATAATTCACAGCAAAAATAAAGAAGGAAAAAATGGTTCATTATCTCTATTTCATTCATCCTTGCTTGCTTTTACCAGTGCCCATCTACATCCAATTTATCACTAAATAAACACTCGCCTTTGCTCCAAAGTCCCTCTTTTGTCTAAAGCCTACCAGTGTAAACCATTGAATCAACTAAAAATGCAGTATCATATACCTAAAAACTTACCTACGATCTCATATCAACCTCATATATCCCTAAACTCCACTTTCATGATTGCCACCTTTCTAATACAAAATAGTGCAAGTCATCACCCTAACACGAACACCCAATATACTCCAGCACCGAGTTTCAAGTTAGTAAAATTCTATCTTTGTAGGACCATCACCAATAATTGCAAATAAACACAATGTAGTTATAGATATACCAGGAACATATTTTCCCATAACAACCATACTAGTATAATCTTTATTTAGTCCCTCTTCCATTTCCGACCCATAATTTTTTAATTTTTTACCACTATCTTCATTTCTTGATTTCCATCTAGTTTGACAACGAAATCATCACTCAACTTGTTGTTTGACAATTTCAATTTGCTAATACCTACTAAAAATTGAAAACAAAAATGGGTGCAAAGAAGCTCTTTATTAGTATTGAAAGAGAGAGAATTGGGAATAGACACCCTGATGCGTAAGCACTAGTGGCTGGCATGCATGGTGATTTTGCTAGTGGTGGCAATACACATTTGGTAAATGGGAATAGATAAATGAGTTTGGAAGAAATGAAGATGTAGGATGGATACGATAGAGAGTTAAATGTGGAAGGCTATAGTTTGAGTCATTACTTGACAATAGATGAGAGGAGCCGAATGAAATTGTCAGAAACCTCAAGGGAGGTTTCTGAAATTATCCTTTTAGAAAAGCTAATGTAGCCCTAGCAGCTAAAAAAAGAAGTAGCTGAAGATGCGTTGAGCTCTTTTCTGAATTTAATTTTCCAAAAGAAAGGCCTTAAATTCTTAACCTCCCATGAGCAAACAAACCTTCATGTAATATTGGCAATAGCTGCTTCAGCTGTAGGGGGGTTTGTGTTATTAGAGTTAACATTGAAGAGTCTGATCTTGTATTAGACCACTAGAAAATTTAAGGCAATGAAGTTAGGCACCTGAGTTTTTGCATTTACTAGTTCTAACAATCCATATCTGTCAGTTTTTTAAGTTGTTAATGCAGTGTTGTGATTCCTTAGTGGTTGGTTTGACTGAAAATTTAAGCAATTTGCATTACGATCTTCTTGCAGGTGAAAGAGGGGGGCTATGACTACAAGGTGAATGAAACTGTCAATGTTGTAGCTGCTAAGACGACAGAGATAGGACATAAGACATGGGGTATCATGAAAGGTGTCATGGCTTTGGCATCACAAAAGGTTGAGGAGTATGCAAAGGAAGGTGGTGTTAGCTGGAAGAATGATGGCTGGCAAAGGAGTGAAAGTGAGACAAATGGTTATTATCAGGAGTTTGGACAGGATTCGAAAGGATGGAATTCTCCTGCTGCTGGGCAGCCCTCATCTGGTCGGCAGTTTAATTCTGTCAGTTCTGGGTCCTGGGATGATTGGGATAGTAAAGACAATAGGAAAGAAGAATCAAGTAAAGGGACAGCATCTCATAATGGGGATAGCTGGGCAGGCTGGGATGATAACAAAGATGATGGATTTGATAACTTCTACCAGAGTGCATCTGATAGCAAGGCTGTCGGTTATAATGGAAAATCAGATGCTAAGTGGACGGAAGGAGGTTTTCTCTAAGGTTAGTGATTGGCATTCCGAATGCTTATTCAAAATGCACCCGTTCGATTTTTTGGTTCTTCCAATTCAATTCAACGACATAACTTGTTGGAACGATCTGTCTGTTAGAAATAGTCTATATATGTAAAATTGCCAACTCAATTGGCTAATTGCCCACAATGGACAAAGTATTGACTCCATAATTTGTGTTTTTGAGGACTGATAATTGTTTCTTATAACCTAGATTTGCATTTGGATTTGTAAACGACTTTTTTTTTTAAATGTCTACTTGGTATACTCGAACTTTTCTGCAATTACTATGACCCTAGTCATTGTTAACTGTGCTTTATTTACAGATATGTATCTCTGTAGAGCAATTTTGATATTTCTTTTGTCAAATTCAGAAATTTCCAGCTGTTGTTGCTTGCACACGTCAGATTGTACGAGAAGTTATTGCTGTTTTCAATTATTTGGTATGCTCGCTCGAGTGATTCTGGACTTGGGCTCATTCGTGTCCAACTTTGAAGAGGCTGAACTGAGTACGCGCTACTGCAGCCAAGTCTATTAGAAGGAAATGGAACTCTTTTGTCAAGAAAATAGCTGATCGTTTTTATATCATCCCATGATAAGATCAATGGATAAGTTGGACTTTTAGTTTCATTTGTCCCACTAGCGAGTGTGCATTTCATTTGGCAAACACAGAATTTAGATTTCTCGGCGTCTTCTGAAATTTAGATTATATATATATATATATATATATTCATGGAGAATGATTGCAGCAGAAACCTATATATCAATATAGTGAAAAAAAAAAAAAAAAACACGTGCAGCTACATTGGCTGGTATGAAGTTGTAGTTGCAAATGCAGATCAACATACATAGTAGTTGTTTTAGAACTAATGAAAGAGTTCCACGCGAACATGCAAAGGTCCTACTTAACTTGATTTCACAGGCCTTACTTAATTTCATTTAACGTGTTCGCTGAGCATGTTAATTAGCAAATAGGGTATACATGTGTATGTCATCTTGCATTTTAGGCACATAGGCATCTTGTAAAGATAATATTTTTTTAATAAACAAAATACTTTGACTCTTTTCTAGAGGTGTTAAAATGGGTGACTCAGGTGGGTTTGAATTGGTAAAATGGGTAATGAGTATAAGTGAGTTAACTTATTTATAACTATTTAATTAGATGGATATAAATGGATAAGTCAAAAAAAAAATTGGGTAATCCAATTATCCATTTATAGTCCATTTATTTTAACTTTTTTGTAAATTCATTTAAATTCATCGTTGCAAACTAAGTTATCAATTTATACTATCCTTTACACTCATCATTAGTTTTAAATATTTACTTATAATACACAATAAACTTAATTACCAAAATTTTCTTATCCGTACTCTATGTCGTAAAATTACATACTATTTAATAATAGAACAATAAGAGTATAAAAATTTTAACTGAGTATTATAAAAGTTAACATAAAAAATTAGTTCAAAAATTTTGAACCCCTAACATTTTTTTCATATGTAAATTTAAAATTTCATTATGGAAAGGTAAGAAAAGAGGCTAAAACTTGTCATAAATTAATCATATTGAAACATGAGTAAGTTAACAAATGAAGAGAAAATAAAATAATAAGATAAAATCAATAAATAATAATAATAATGAAACAAAAGTAATCAATATCATGATAAAATGAACAGTTTAAAAAAAAATGGGTAAGGGAAGAGAGGAGGTTTGGGAAAAGATAATTTTAAATGGGTTAATTGGGTTTGATGGATATTATTGATTAACCCATTTATACGTATATGTAAAAACTTAATATACCCATATTCATCTATTCATGGGCAGGTATAAGTAAATTTAGTTAAATGGGTTTATTTGCCACCTATACTCTTCACCTCCAATTATATAAATATTATGCTTTCTTTCCAGTTAGTCATAAAATAATGGAAAAAAGGTATTCAGTTAAGGATTTTGGTTGATTGCCCTTAAAAATTGCTTATTTCACTTTGGTCTTTACTTTATAAGAGCCTAAGAGGGAATGAATTAAAAAAGAAAAAAGTTTTCACATATATTAGAGGGGACAGCATATGGACAAGCGACGATGTAGGTTATGGGCCCGAGGTGACTGTTAAGTCGAACAAACGAAAACAAAGAACGTTACCAATTGGCATCGCCCGGACTCGAAACGGAGACCTTCAGTGTGTTAGACTGACTGATAACCAACTACACCACTTCTTATTGTTTTTTTATTGTTGTGTTCTTGAGGTGCCATTTTATTTGGATAGAGTATTATTTAAAATAATTATTATAACATTTTTTGTGATGTAATGTATGTGAGATAAAAAAATAATTGAAAATATAAAACGTGAATTAAAAATTATATTTGTAATGCAAGCAAAATATTATTTGAAATAGAGTCACCATCCAAACAAACCCATCTGGACTGTGCCGGCCTTCCACAGCCCTACCTTGGAAATGAACAGAAGATTCCTGTTCCAGTTCCAGTTCCACCCACCCGAACGCACGAATTCTGGGCCCAAAACATGT
The DNA here is from genome assembly GCF_003713205.1 of Coffea eugenioides. NCBI lineage: Eukaryota > Viridiplantae > Streptophyta > Magnoliopsida > Gentianales > Rubiaceae > Coffea > Coffea eugenioides. The sequence continues at coordinate 3,543,737 of NC_040040.1, read as the reverse complement.
GAACAGGAGCTATTTTCTGAAGTCGGCGACTTGAAAAGGTGTGCTGTTCACTATGATAAGAGTCGCAAATCAAAGGTATCGTCACCAAGGAACTTTTGGCTTGAAATGCAGTCTTTCCTGGAATATACTCTTCTGCTTCTCGCAGGGAAAAGCAGAGGTGATTTGTTCCCATGGAAAAGATACAGAGGCAGCAATTAGACATAAAAATCGTGTTGAACTAGATGGAGAGCCTATGAAAGTTGAGATTGTTGGTTGGAATGCAGCTGCTCCTTCCATTTTTTATCTGCCTACTAATGTGCAGAAGACTCAAAACATTGCTCCCTGAAAATTAGCAGTTAGCCTTTCAATGCTCTTCATGAAGAAAACCCTTCTGTGATTGTGGCGCTGAAATTGGGTCATTATTCTTTGAATGTGTTTCGTGGTATTTGCTTGCACTTAAGTCACTCCAAAAGGAAATGTCTTGTTAGATGCCAAATAATCGTCCTCGGGAAGAACACCGCACACATCAAAATCAGTCCTATTTCTCTTTTTTTTTTTTTTTCTGAACATTAATCTTCTCTTTTAACACAGCAAATTAATCAAGTGGAGATATCCTACTAGATGATGGCATCAGACGTAAAATAAACCACATAACCACAAAGGAGAAATTGAAGGGAAGAGCTAGTTCAGGAATCCCTCTTAAAACAGTTTTGAAAAAATTAACATTTTTTAACATCCGTAATTCCCAACCCTAACCCTAAAAGTCTTACCCAGTGACCCAACCCGCCTATTTCGAAAAGATATACCACTACCACATGATCAATTTTCGCAACAGCGCGCTAAAACCAAAACAACTACAATCATTCCCTAACCCCCTCTCTTTCTTCAGCCGCCAAAGCCGTAGAGAGTACGTCCCTGCCTCTTCAAGGCGTAAACGACGTCCATGGCGGTTACAGTCTTGCGACGGGCATGCTCTGTGTAAGTGACGGCGTCACGAATCACGTTCTCCAAGAAGATCTTGAGGACTCCGCGAGTCTCCTCGTAGATGAGACCACTGATACGCTTGACTCCACCCCTCCGAGCCAAACGCCGTATCGCCGGCTTCGTGATGCCCTGGATGTTATCCCTCAGGACCTTACGGTGCCGTTTCGCACCTCCCTTGCCCAATCCCTTGCCTCCCTTTCCTCTTCCCGACATTTGAAATCGAACCGGATGCAGATACTACCACTAATCTAGTCGATTAAGAAGGAATAAGCCAAATAAGAGAGAATTCCGATTGCATTGGTGGCTTGTGTTTGCAAACTTATATAGGGGAGCCTTTGTGGAGCGGAGAGGAGGAGGACCGTTGGGTTTCAAATGTTAATCCACGGCTGACATTCGCGATCCGGAACGAATAGATTAGATGATTTTGAGACGTCGATAAGGCTCAAGTTGACGGTTAATAATCCATGATTCTGGATGACGCGGATCGTGACTTTTTTCATGTTTTTTAATTTTTCCTGTAAACGGTAGAAACGTGCGCGCGCGCGCACACAATTAGATTAGATTAGAAACACAGGCAAGTTAACTCAATTCATGTTTTTTAATTGAGGGTGATCTTGGTAAATTGGGTGGTTTTCAAATTTTGAAATTTCATCAGAGAATTTCGAATTTAGCGGCGGAGCAATTTTCATCTTCTGGGAGCCTTGGACATCACAGCCACAGGTGTCAAACAGTCCTATAGGCCCAAATTCAGCCCATCGTTGCTGATTTTATTGAGCCCGAATGTTACAAAGGGCGTAATACCACTAATCAGAAAAAGGGCCTACCCTTCAACATTTTTGGTTTCTTTCTTGAGCAAAATTTATTTATTTTATTTCAATTGCAGCATTTTTTTTTTTTTTTTTGGAAGGGAAAAGATAGCACAGCATTCCTTAATAATTTCCAAGGATGTAGGATAGATACAAACACTACACTGCTGGCAACAGGAATGCCACCGCATGCATCTACAGTGATTAGGTCCACAAAAAAAAAAAAGGGCAAAAGAGGGTGTTGAAAAAAGAAAACCTTATGTGTCATTGCTAAAGAGAAAAGGAAAACAATAGTATCATGTTGACATCGCTAACAGATTGCTGCTTATGTTGGCCCACACCTGTTCATAATGACATGAAAATCTTTGCAAATGCATACCTTTCGCCATCACTGGGCAATAAGAGCGCCATTATGAACAGTCACCGCAGTTGCCTTTTCTTTCTTTGAGGTTCAGACCTACTCCCTTAACAAAAGAAAAGCTTCCATGTGAATGACAGTGAAAAATATATTCAATATAATCTCCAGATCAATTACAGTGGTCACAATTAACTAATAAGGTTAAATAAATTTAAATAAAAAAAAAAGTCCAATAAACCACGGCTCTCAACAGTAGAATGTAGCTGTCGAAGTAAAGATTCTACCATAAGATTAAAAAATGAAAAATTAATGATGACATGATGCAGTTCACAATGGAATTCTGCACATAATTTTCGCCTTCCAGATTCATTCTATCTCCTTTTCTCTGTTCACTTTATTGTCTATTACAAGTCTTGATATGCAAAGACACCACACAGAAAACATAAAATTAAAATAAATTGGGCATAAATTTTTCTACCCTTTGATTAGTGACAGCACACAAAGCACATTCAGATTACATTAGTTCCAAGGTCTAGCAGAATCTATCAAATTGTCTTCGCCTCATAGAGCAACACACCTTTAGTATGCTGGTTGAGTTGCGGGTCCTTGATTCCCATAATTCGACGATCCTGAAAAAAAAAAAAAAAAAAAAATCAAATTATACTGACGTTAACAAAAAAGGGTACAGAAATAAATCGGAGATGCTTGAGCTGAAAGTGAAGGTATCTAGTAGTAACCAACTAAAAAGCAAGTTCAGAAGACATGAAAAATCTGCTTAACAAAGGAATTCAGATGAAAACTCCTTACCCTATATTAATTTCCCAGCAGCTATTAAAGGTATGTTGGCTAGCGTATGAATGCATTAATTGTATTATTTTTTCACGCCATTTTTTCTACAACACGAAGATTTTAGCCAGAAAAGAAGTTGATAAAATAAACCAGATACGTTAGATGTTCAGCATGTACCCAGACTATCCAATCAGCAGAAAAATGTAGCCAGAGCATCCCGAGTATCTTCCAAAAACATAAAAACAAATAGAACTCGTATGAAGCGATTCCTTCATTTAACTTGAAGTAACGTATCATAGCCCACAAAGATGAATCTGCAGATATATCTTTTCGAATGTATTACTTGCATGCATAACCTTATCTTAGGAGAAGATTGTCAGTAAGAATCTTGGCAAGAACTACTTGTAGCCTAGAGGTTGTCAAAATGTTAGGTGCACAATACTAAATGCAGCGACTAACCGCATCATACACCGCTCTTTGGTTGCGCCAAAACTGCATGGTAGGAAGAAGCAATCTCCCTGCACGACATGGATTTATATAGTCAAAACCCCATCAAGACAACGTCACTCATTCTCAACCTATTTAGACAAGACACACAGCCATACGATCTCAGGAACTAAATATTACCTTAAAAGTACTCTAACAACTAGACAGAATTGTTCGGCAAGGGTTTGGGAGAAAGGAACAGTCACCGTTATGGTTGAAAAGCTTACCAGATCTGGATCTTTGAAGACTTAGAGATTCAGGTAAAGCAATAAAGCTCTCCTCCTTCTTCTTACGAGTTATAGGACTTCCCTATGCAAACAGATGGAAAATGAACCAATTTATACATCAACCAAGAATAAGCTAGTACTAATAAGAGAATGGAGCATAAGTCTCAAAACAAATATGGAAAAGAATCAAGTCAGAACTTTGCGAATACACATGTAAGCATTCTGACAAAAGATACCATAAAATTCTCCAGTTTCACCAAAAAACTCCTCAATTACGAAATTTGAACTTCTATACCTTTCATCTACAGCTGTTAGACATCCACGTACTCTTATCTGATATTAGACATCAAATTAAGACCGTGAAGGCAGAATCAAGTTAAAACCACACAGATTGGGGTAGTAGGATTTTTATACTTGACAAAAATAAATATCATGCAAAAGAGGCATCCTTTTAATATAAATTCCTAAGATGTGTGAACCCAAGCATCATGGAAGACCAAAAGGGACCAAAGGACACAGTTTTACATGCATAGTGATATAGACATACTCACAAATAGGTATACATCTTTGATGAAAAAAGGCAAGGCATGTGTTTTCCAACCTTCTTTACAGAGAAGTTTGCAGGGTTAGGCATAGGTCGTTTACTAGCACCTGCATTTTTCTCCCTTTTTTTACCTACACCGCCAAGCCAACTTGGCGAATGCATCACTTTACGAGCCCTTTTCCTAATGCGCTTGTTTTTCTGATCTTGTTTTCGATCCCCGTCAGTAAACATATTAGCCTGGTCAGATGGAGGATCAGAGTTCTCTTCAAACCCTGCTTGTGCTAGAGGTTGCCTGACATTATCATCAAGACTATTTCCAGATAGTTCAAGAGTTTCCATTTGTTCGATTGAACAATTACTTGAAGATAGTTCCTTTCCTGAAGCTTCAGGAACCATAGGAGATAAACCTGACTCATTCCTACAGTAGCAATCACTATGACGAAATTTTGCAAGAACCCGACTTTCTTGCTGTGAAACAGCGTCAGAAGGTTTTGCCCCTCCACTTTTTGACTTACTGCTACTTTCGTTTCTGCCTCCGGCTGGACTATCTTCTATACTGGAATTTTTTTTGCAATTGTCATCTTCTGCTTCTTCACTACTGGCATTCTTGTGATTTATGCGGGGACAGTCAGTAAAATCTACTGTAACTGGCACCACTATAAGAAAAAATAAGCAGCAAAAGAATTTACAGACAGTCATACATTTAGGAACACCCCACAAAATAGAATTTTCAGCAAATGTGAATCATCCAAACAGCTGAACAGTGTACCTATTCCTGCTTCTGGGGATAAATTTTCAGAATCACAGTTACTTTGTGCAGTGCCCATAGTGGGAGATTCTCCTCCAAAGCAATTAAGTGCATACTCCTCCCAATAAGGAGGAAAGCCAATAATAAAATGGTCAAATACCTGTTAATAGAATCAATCAGAGCTATGGGACAAAACAGCTAAAGTGGCTGCAGAAAATTTTAGAGTGCTCAGTCAGTAACCCATAGCAAGTATGATGCCATTAGTTGCTTCAAATTTTGAGTGGGAATAAGTTGTTGGTTTGTTATATAAACAATCTCCGTGCTGCTTAGCTAACTCAAGTGAAGTAAAACTCTTTAACATGCCTCGGATGGAAACCCATTTTCTTCTGTTCTAGCCTTGTTGATTAGGCCTTTGATGATAATCCATACACCGTCAGCAGTCTCAAGGTTAAAGAGATCATGTCTCTTCAGGATTGGTGCAGAGGAAAATACACGCAGAGCTTGTTCACTACAGCACAACAAAAGATGAAGTCAATACTTTAAGAGGTTTGCTTTCCTTGCAATGGATAGTTCACTGAGATCAGTATAAACGGAACAGGACGATTTGCAAACCAAATAATGCCAAAGGACCAAATGTTACAGAAAACAACAGAATTCCCATTAAAATATAAAATGCGTTGCTCAAATTCTTGAAAAGTGGGCAACATTACACCAGCAATATGAGTACAGAAAAAGGAAGGTGGCAAAAACATAATGAGATAAAAAATACACCCACAATTGAACTAAAAGTAAGATTATAAAATTAACCTCAAATAGACAGACTACGGAATTGATAGCACCTGTCCAGACCAGTGCGAAGGTACATGGATTTCCAACTAAAAAAAAAAAAAAAAAAAAGCTCTGGCGTTTGCTTCTACATCTCATTATGACAAATTAAAACCCAAAATTCGTCAACAAGTTTAACGACCATGGATGATATATGAAATATGACTGCACAAAAACAGAAAAAAGCCCACAAAAACTAAATGAATGTACTCTCGATGAGGGATCCCGGCGATCGCAAGTCGCTTTCCGCGAAAGTCCTTTTCGGCCTTGACCAACCACCAATCGCTGAGGCCAACCTTTTTTTAGACCCAAAAAAAAAATTTATGAGGAGACAAAAAGAGAAAAATTAAAGAGTGAAGTGAAAATTAGGGATTTTCCTCTACACTTGAAACCAAACTTACAGTGGTCTGAAAATAAGATCTGGAAGTGGAAGTGCAATTGTTGGGGGTCGAAGGAGTGGTCATTTGCATCTATGAAGCTCTCTCGACGAGCGCATTGGCAGCAGATGATGATGATGAGGGTTGACAGTTCAGCTCTAATGTAGCGGGAAACTGAACGGTTTTTGCTTAATTATTCCGTCGTACAAGTAGTTTAGCAGTAGTTAACAGCGAATGTATTACTTTAAATTAGTGTTTACGAATCCCCTGACAACGTGATGTGGCTGTAGTTTAGTGGTAAGAATTCCACGTTGTGGCCGTGGAGACCTGGGCTCGAATCCCAGCAGCCACAGTGTTTTTACTCATTCTTTTGTAAAATTTTGGCCTGTCCCCATATTAATTCATTCTTCTAATCTACGGGGCTATTTCTCTCCCTTAAGGCGGACGCCACGTCGATGCGACGTCGTAAACTTCCACAGCTCCCAGTGTATACGCACATGCTTCTTTGTGTTTCACAGGTTTCCAAACTCTCCGGCTTGCTGCGGTTCGTCTCTGGGTTTTGCACAGTCGCTCAAGATCCAACACCTCCGACCAAAGTTCAATCGTAAGATGCTTAAAATCGCCCTTTTTCTTTCGGCTCCCGATTTCATCCGCTATCTCCTAACTAAGTTTCTGGCTTTGTCATCCAGAAATTAAATAGCATCATTTGATGTCAAAGTCAATAGTATTTTCGCTTTGCTTTTGTTATATCTTTTTTACTTTTTACCATCGTTCACTTGATTCTTAATTGGCTCGAATTGATATTTAGCTCGTAAAATTGGATGGACTAGCATCCAAAGTTTCTGAGGGGACAAGTATGAGAAGAGGAATAACTGGATAGTATTTTTAAGTGATCCCGGCGGGGATGTGGAGGAGTAGAGACGAATTGATTGGTTTTTTTTTCTCCTGTTTTCCTCCGCATTTCACGATTTTTTTAGCTCTGCTCACTAATGTGTTCTCCACTGATTTAATTGATGTTCTGACGTCTTTCATCTTCCTAGTATTTGAACTTGAGCAGTTTACTGAGCCCTTTTAATGGATTTTGGTATTTGTTCGAGTCATGGGGTATATATTTTGTTGCTTAACCCAAACTGCTTTTCTTCCTTCATGTGTCATTTGTGATTTGTATGCTGGTATATTGGAAACACTAGGTAGAATTCTCTGCTTCTCAAAAATAATAATCGGAATTTACCTACCCTATCCACCTCATTGTAGTAGTGTTAACTGCTAAAAAGAGCAGTTGTAACGCTTTATAGCTAACTGCACGCTGACATTATTCTTTTCTAATCTGCTGTTACAGATGATTGATGATCAAGACCTCGGTTTCTTTGCCAATTTTCTTGGCATCTTTATATTTGTACTTTTGATTGCCTATCATTACGTGATGGCTGACCCCAAGTATGAGGGCAACTAAGTGTTCATTGTGCTATCTATTTACAGCATGACTTTCATTTAAATATAGTTGTTTGGGCAGAGTATTGTCTCTTAATTTTGTATTCTGATGTAGTGAAATCCTTGTCTTTGAAATCGTAAATGGGATGCTTTTGATTCATACATAAGTTCTGCAAACAGGAAGTTTTGGATAAGTTGCTTTTCTGTGGTCTCTTCTGCTTATTTTGCCATTCTTTTAATATACGATATAATCCAAATTGTTTGTTCATTTATAACTACTAGCGACGCTAATTTCTAGCGGAAGGTGTAGTCATGGCTGCATGTCATTCCAAGGGCCATGTGTAACTTTCGGTGGCAGGGAAATTAATTCTTTATGTGGTCTAGAAAAATCATTTTACCTGCTCGTGAAGGTATTTAGAAACGTTGGAGCTTGTAATAATGAAAAGCTATCATTTCACTCGTCTTTAAAATGGACAAAATTTGCATGATGTTTGGCAAGAATCTACATTTAGCTTTGTCTCCCATGCTACTACCTCTTTGATTACACTCTTAGTATCTTTTATTATTTCTCTCATGAAACCACTTATGCAAAAGCCCAGGGAACAGAGAGCAAGAGCCATCTTTTCTCCAAGTCCATCCTCACCTTCATTTTCTTTGATTTCATGTTCACCCTTCTTGGACTGCTGAAGAAGATAGTTTACAATGTTTCCAATTTGTTGGTCCGTTGTAGTCAAAGTACTGAAACTGTTTTCCCTGGCGAAAAATGCTTTCTCGAGATCATTATACATACCCCCCTGTTGTACTTCTTGAGTTACTTCTAATGACTTTACCATTTTAGCTTTCTCGAGGCACCTTAATGAAGAGCTTAAGTTGTCTTTGCACAACTCCAGGTCATGATGTATGTATTCTTGAAGGTCCTTCCAGAGAGCAAAATGATTCTTTGGTACTTGTAGAAGGTATTCTAGGCTGTAGGCCATACAGTGTAGCAGATCGGCTGTATTTGACAAATAATTGTGGAGCTTCCAGTAGCTAGTGTTCCTAAATGGCAAGAACCAGAAATTGGGTTCCAGCTCAGCTTGCCCTATAAGGTTCTCAAACTCATGGACATAGGACTTCAGATGTTTCTGCTTTCCTTTAAATGCTTGTAGATCCATAGATGCTTGATCCTTTCCCTTTGAGTAGGTAATTACTTGTGTTATGCATTCTTGAAGAATACCCAGTGTTAGATGAAGATGCCTCTTGACCAGAGTGGATGCTCTTGTTGGTTGTAAGAGGAGCTCCACTAGAATGAAACAACATAGGCCAATGAAAGCCTCTGTTAGTCTGGCAATGGCAAAGTCATCTGGAGGTCCGTAATTATTTCTACCAAGGACCAGTAGAGCTCCTATAACTGCCGAAATTCCGCCAGCTTGGCCATACATCCGACTGTGCCTTAGAAAACTGGTAAAAATGATCCAAGGGATAAGAGCCACGAATCTTATTTCTGGTAACCTGCTGAAGACGAAGCATCCTAAGACTCCGTAGACTGATCCAACTGCTGTGCCTTGTGCCCGAGCATTTGCAGTTGTAAAAATTGCTTGCCTTCGTGTTGCGAAACTGATTGCAATTGTAAGGCCTGACCAATAACCATTTTCCTTGTTAAATATGAGACCAATCAGAACAGCCAAACCTAAAGATAGTGAACATTTGGACGCAAATAGTAATCTTTCATTTCTAAGATTTGCGATCCATTTTCTGCACGTTTCCTTGAAGCTAATTTGTGCATGCTTTTGTGAGTTTTTTAGTTCTTCTCCTTCAGCTGCCAGACTTTCTAAATTGGGCTCCGGTTTTTGTACCATGGTAGAGTCATTGAGAAACTGTTCCAAACAAGACAAGAAGAAAAGCGCTGACAGATGTTTATTGTTCAATGGGATCGTATCGCAGCTGGGCAAGATGAGGTTGTCTAGGCATCCTCCTTTAGGCTTCGGGACGGTTGTCGAGTTAAAAGGTTGAAAGCATCTAGCTTGCTTAAGTTTTTGACCAAGTTGCACGGACAAATCCCGGATGGTATCAGTAAGTTCTTGAGTAGCCAAGCCGGCAGATGAAAGGGGACAGAATTTTAGGGCAATTTCCATTCCCTTCATCGATGTTTCCATTCCTTGCAATCTGTCTCCTGGATTCGCAAAATGGAGTTTTGAGAATCTGATCCAAGGCATCTCCCACAAAATACCTTCCTGCTTGGAGTGGAAAAGCAAAGGAGTTATCGTGGATTTCACGCGTAAAAGCTAAAATATATCAAGCAGTAGACAAGCAAGATGGGTAAATTTCAGGCAAGTAAACAGAACTGAATGAACAAAATGGAGTCACCTGCATGAGAGTTATAGTGCGGAGGAGCTTCTTTCCTGTTGCAGCCAAGGGATGGGCTAGAGAGATTAGCTCCATAGCATTGAGATGATTTTCCGCGAGGAATGCATTCATGGAAAGGTTGATCCTCTCAGCAGCATTTTCAGCGTACAATCGGCTAAGTTTTCTAACCTGTCAACGCGCAATCCCAGCAAATTAACCACTATAATGCCATGTCACCGTAATAATGAACCATTGGTTCCGGCTGTGTATGTCCATGCCCGTCCATTACTAGGATTAGATGGCACTGTGAGTTAAAAAATATGATTAAAGTTTCAACTAAAGGTTTGCTAAGGAACTGATTAATGGTTCTTAACATTTCTATGTAGATGCAATGACGGACCTAGGATTTGTCAAACATATAATAAAACAATATTTTAGCAAATAAAGTAGGGTTTTTCCAACGGGTGCTCATAACACACTTAAAATTAATTTAAACTACCATGTATATACATATAATAACAATTATTTTTCTCTTTTGCATATATATACTTTTCTTATTAAATCTTACCTACCTTTCTTTATATTTATTTACTTTGCCTAATTAATGTTACATTTCAAAAAATATGGCACCTGGAATATATCTTAATGATCGCCCAATGTATACCCGTTAGACAGACTCGATAAAGTATAATAAATGTAAAACTTTATTAGGACTTGGTTTATTATAGATTTACATCAAAATAAGTTAGTGTTTCCTTAATTAGGAGATGGTGTTTCATCGATTAGTTAATATTTAAAAGCTATACTAGCTAGATTGTTTACTAACATAAATATTAATCGTAATCATAAATAAGCTTAACTAAAAGTTAGATTGTTATAGGATAGTTTTCATAAAGAAAACTTGAAGGGGATAAAAAATAACTTATCGTATATTTAGAGGGCAAAGTGATATTACTTTCTTAAAAACAAATAGGTTCAATAGAGATTTTAAAATTTTGGGGGGAGGGAAAAACTGCCGCTGCCCTTCCCTACATCCATCTCCACATGGATGACATAACCTAATATACTTGATTAAGTTACTTGAACAAGATGGACACACTTGGAACTAGAGCTACAAGTGAATCGAACTCGACTCAAAAAGAATTTGACTAGACTCAATTTTATCGAACTCGAGTTTGAGTGCTCAAGTAGTAGATCAAGTCGAGTTCAAGATTCAAAATGCTATGTTCATCAAGCCTAATTGAATATAACTTATTATTTTTTGATTTTTAAAGGTTATTATTTAATTTTTTAAATTTGAGTAAGTTATTTAATTTTTACTTTGCCATGCTCGAAGTCCTTGATATCATGGGTTATTGAAGAATTATAGTTAGATTTCTTTTTGTCAATTTAATGAAGACTGCTCGATTAACCTTGAAATTTGAGTTTGAGCTCTAAAACTAGGTACACGATTAGTGGCAGAGTCAAGATTAAGAGGGAGGGAGGCTGGACGCACATGTGTATAAAATTATTAATTTGTGTGCGTAATTATTTTTTTGGACGCTTCTTTATATCTGGATATGTAATTGCAATTTAAAAAAATTAATTGAATTTCTATAATAATAAGGTTTTTTTCTCAGCAGGATTTTTGACAAAATAATAGTAACACTTAATGAAGCATAATAAGGAAACCGTATATTGTGCAATAAATCAAATTTTGCATTAAAATATGCTATTAAAAAAATTAGCAGTGGAGGGGTAGGATTTTAAACATATTAAATGATTATAATAACTACCGGAATTCTTACAACTCTAAGGGGACAAAATATGCGTTAGGTTTTCCTAATATTAAACTTTGGAGGATAAAGACTAACATTAATGATTAACTATATTTTGATTTTAAATGTTTGCGAAGTTGAAATTCTAATTAAAATATATGCCTTATTAGTTCTCAAAGGTCACCTAAATGTGGAGAAGTACATAATTTTGAAATTTGGCTAATCAATATTAAGAATCGAAATAAAATAGCTTATGGAAAGCTGCGCACAACTTAGCTAACAAGAGATTCTTCTTAACAGAGTGATAAAATTTTAACAATGCAAAATGCAATGGTAAAACAATTAATGAAAAGTAATCAACCAATAATAATGCGAGATAAAAAAAATATTCAAAAATGAATAAAAATTCAAATTTTTCATGAGGCAAAAACTAGTTGGAGAGGGCAGGCAGCTCCCCTCCCTGGCCCCCTACTCCCTCCCCTCTTGAACCATTTGGGTTCCAAGTATTTATATTTTTTTTCAATCCTATCAAACTCGAGTAAGATGATACTCGACTCAATTACACCCCACAGCCGGCATATTATGTTAAGCTGATGGTGGAGATGAGTTGCCGGCATATTCTATCATCCAGTAGTCATCGACCAACCTACCGGCGGCATCAAATTCACGCATTAATTCTTATCTTAATTTTCTAAGATTGACGACTCTATATGGTTCGGGAAAGTTCCATCAGAGCTACACCTGTTTAGCAGTGGGGAAAGGGCATATTTCTTGGCGTATGAATACTAAAGTGAAACCAATCTCGTTGGTCATTGTGTTAAGCACTTGTGCTCAGCGGCCACACGCCGGGAATCCCTCAAATATCCTGGCAAATATATTCCATTCAATTCAGTCTTATACAAGCAGCATCTCCAAGTTGTAAGGGGGTGGACAATGAAGATCGCTTTTTTTTCCTTGGAAGTTTCCGAAAGGACCAAAACTGAATCAGAAAATCTCGGTTTCCGCTGATGAGTAGGCGGCGGGACTGCAAGCTGCAACATAAGTGGAGGGAAGGGAATAGGTGTGCCGACCACCTAGCAAAGATGACTCTTCATCAGCAACTGGGAGCAACTGTTTTTCCAACTCCCCCCCGAATCTATTAGAACCATGCATTCTGCTGATGTAATAGGTGTGACAGCCTCTAGGGTAGTGCCTGTTTAAGGGCCTAAAACCCTCCATAAAAACCAAGAAATAAAAAAAAAAAATCTCGGTTTCCCGTTTCTACTGGCTGATGTGCACTGCAGGGAGTTCGGGGAGGATAGAAAGTGTTGCATGAATAACACTCTATTCCTGATTTGATCTTTAAGGAGAATGAATGACTTTATACTCAGTACTCAATCTGGATTCTCATTAATGGTTTCAGACCAAAAAGAGCAGCAGACTTTTTTTTTTCTTCAATGATAACAGTTATATAACATATTCTAACCTATTCTAAGGAAGGGGGAGTAGACGGAGAACCCCGTCGAAGGAAGTCCTTCGACCCGAAGGTGGCAGCTACAATTAAATGACAAGTTTGGTGGGAGACAAAGGTTGAAAGGTGACTAGTTTTGCACTTAGAATTGGTGTGAAAATGGAAGGTGGCAGCCACCAATATATAGACTAGTTTTGCACGTAGAATTTGAATGAAGTCACAGTTACCTCGTAATAGGCAAGCCGAGGGTAGGGAAGCAACAAAGCCAGGAAAGCAGAGGCGGCTCCAAGTGCTGTACTGGACGCAACATGAACCGGGTGCACCACCACACTTGAACTTTGCTTGCCATGAATGACAGCATTCACACAAACAATCACTATCTGCCCAAAAGCAATACGCTTAGACATCAGAGGTGTAGAATTTGGCAGAGCCACCAAGAAAGAGGCTAGAGCCGCCGCCGCAGCAGCGATGCTAGGGGAGAACCTCGCCGGCCCGATGATCCGTAGGCCTAATATGGAAAGCGGCAGCATTTGAAGAGTGGCATAAAATGCATGCCAGCAGCCTCTTATGGCGTCGCCTAAGTTGGCATCAGACACAATTAGTACGGCTGTAACGTAAGAAAATGCCGGAAACGTTATCTGCCTTGTGAAATGGGCTGGAGCGTAGAGGGTGGTGCAGCCCACGATGGTGCAAGCTAGGGCGGTCCGAAAGGCCGACTGCAGCTTCACCCACCACAGAGCCCGGATTCTGCCTGCAACTCTTGCTGCCATGGACATGCAAACTTTACTACGTACCGTACTATATATGAGATGGAAGAAATAAATAGCAGAATTCTTAGTTGATAACCAGCCGCATGTGAAATCCGGCTAATCCAACTACAACTATATATTGGTGTGAAAATGGAAGAGCCAAAAGATTTTACAGACAATTTTTAGGGAGAAGGTGCGGCCTTTGGAAGGGTGATCATCAGACCTTCTACTTACGGACAACAGATATTATTTGAAATATTATTTATAAAAATTACGAAAGCACTTTTTTTTGTAATGTGATATATGTGAAATAAAAAAAAATAATTAAAAATATAAGAAAGGAATTGAAAAGTATGTTTACGAACCAAGTAAAATATTATTCGACAAAATTGAGTTATCAAAACATATTTGGAAGATGGAAGGAAGAGAAGAAAGGTTTTAGTTTGTCAAGCAACTAAAAACTAGCAAACAGAAGTAGGCTGGCTAGTATCAGACTTATGTTCTCTGATATTATGATACTGAAGTGATATTTTGACCAGCCAAAAAAAAAAAAAAAAAACACTAAAATGACCTGTTAACAGAACACCTTCAATGTGAACGAAGACAATAATAATGGTCGCGAGGTGTTTCAGTTTGATCCGTAAAATCTCAGAATCTTGTACATGTTGTCCAATTTTGATCCTAATTTCTAAATTGACGGCTGAAATAAAAAAGACGATGTTCGAGTACTCTTTTTTTTTTTTTTGTCTATATATATATATATAACAAATTATATCGTAGCGATAGAAAAAAAAAAAAAAAAACTTGTTTAATCTTTAAGACTTGAAATATTCAACATATTTTCTTTTCATAATCACTAATGTTAACTATTCAAGTCTTTTGTAGTATAGATGTTCCTGTCAATAGTAATTTGCTTGAGAAGGGCAAGGTTTGAAATTTGAAGATGGCGATTACTCGAGTGAAGATTTTTTACTGTCTTTATGGCAAGGTTTGAAATTTGAAGATGGCAATTACTCTAGTAAAAATTCTTTGCCTACTTTTTGGCGTGGTTGAAATTTGAAGATTGCAAATACTCGAGTCAAGTTTTTTTTATTGACTTTAGGTGTAATGTTGAAGATAAATTTCTTCATCCAAGCTCTGTCGTTGGTTGAACAAGGCTGGCTTTCTTTCTTCTCCCAAGTCAGAAGTCAGGAATACAACAGAACAGAGTAGTGTGATTACGCAGTAGTATGTCCAAACGAAAAGTCAAAAACCATTTACAGTTTTTCCAAGGTCACCTAAATAATCATTACGGATTACTCTTTCTTTTTAAAAGTCATTACTGCTTACTTCATTTATGAAGGAGATATGGACCAAAGCTTTATTATTAGTTTTCGAAACAATACGAGGTTGTCAAATTTCTTGCTCTCCCATGTTTGGTTGGTTCCTCGATAACATGAACTGGTTTGTTTGGACAATGAATTATTTGTCAAAATTTATTTACTTGCATCATCAACACATTTTTTAATCATTTTTTTATCTCACATACATCATATTAAAAAAGTACTACAATATTTTTTTTTTCTTTCAAAAGATTATCCCAAATAATGTTATATGGAGAAGAGCAAAATTTCTCTATAAAATCTTTCACTTGGGCGGGCTCGTATTTCCTGCAAGAACAAATCGTTCCAACTATCCATTTCTGTTAAAAAATTTCTAGCAAGGTGTTCCGAGGCATAAAAAGATCATTCTGCACAATATTATACTTCTACAAATGCGTCAATAGTGGATATTCAACTTTTACAATGGGGGGGTAATATTTATTTCTCGCCGCCTCTTGTTGAAGTGGAAGAAATTTTCTACTCGATCTCACGGAGTTTCTTTAAAGATGATGAAACAGCATCTAGAAGGAGTCTTTCTAGGTTTTCCTCTGATCTTCTTCCCATATGCACGGATTGACTGGTAAAATGCGCCTTATGACAATGAAAGCATTAGGGCACAGATTTGTCTTGGCATTCTGTAAAAATGTAGCTAACAAATGTGGATTTGGTGGAAACAAGTTTTACTATAAATAAACAAAGATGAAGACATTTGTTTTACTACAAAACGGGGTGATAGGTTTTCCAGAGGAATCTACAAAACTAATTTACCCTAATTATATTCATTTTTTCTTTCCTTGGACAAAAGACTAATATCCGACGTCAATAGAATTTAATATATATAAAATATTTCAGTAAGCCCAAAAACAAAGCAAATGCTTAAGATTAAGGATTAACTTTTTATATACTGATAGTATAGTAATTTTTTATACTAGTACTTATAACTATATGCCACATGTGTATTATTTGAATTTTAAATTTGAATTTATATTATGTGGCAATGATCTAAACTTATTAGTGTAAAAAATATATATATTAATAGTATATAAAAAATTCACTCTAAAATAAAACCCCTAGTACTAGGAAAAGGAAAGGAAAGGAAGTCAGTTCTATGTTAACTTTAGAAATTCCAATCCGCAAAATTAACGCCCGCTTTCAGTTAAAAATGATCATCAAGATGGTCTACTCCTTTTATCTATATACAAAACGCAATAAGTTAATGAAGCGGGACGAAATCATTCTACTTTGAAAATATAAAGAGACGTTGGGATGACATCATTTCTCTGGGATTGGGGGGTTAAGTTCCCAAGTTTGCCTCAAGAGTTACCGGCTTTTGGGTTAAATATATATATAAGAGACGGAATTAGGTCCAAGTACGACTCATATGCTTCACCAAATCCTAATAGGAATTTTACGACCAGAGCGTAGAAATATTCGTGTCAGTTCGTCGTTGGGAATTGACTGTAAGGAAGAAGAAAACCACACGCTAGTAGTCGGAACTGACGTTTTCTGGAGAATACAAAATTGCCGAGAAGCACCGGACAAAGAAAAGAAGCACGGCTGAGAATCTGAGATCTGACCCAAAAAACCGAAAAAAAAAAATGTTTGAATCAAGCGGGGCGGCAGTCGGAACACCATACCATGATGACACTCTTTTTCATCCTGCGAACAAAAATTTTTAGGCCCAATTTCAAGGAATAATGGTTGACAGATTATGGCGGCAATTGCTGAAGGAATTGAAAGGAGATTATCGGTCGAACTCACAATAAGTATTGGGTTGCAACGTGCGGGTGACGTTGTATGTAATAGAAGCTTTCGAGATGAAAAGTGACTCAATCAACATATGTGGTTAGAAGAATCAGAACCGATTCTTCAGGCACCTGATTGAAGGATTCGTGATTCATGTTTAGCGGAAAAAGTCAGGCACCTAATGGAAGGATTCCTGGTTCATGTTTCTAGAAGTAGGAATCTCCCAACTCATTTGCTTGCTAACTCCCAACAGATTTAAATTTTTAGAGAATAGAGAGTTGTATGGTATGGTGAGATAATTTTCCACCACCCCCATTGCAAAAGCCGCTAAAACTGATATGCATTAATGACTCCAAAATAAAAAGGTTGACAAATTATACACATTTCATAAAGCAATTGATTCTCCACAAAACTTCAAATCACCGATAAACAAGAAATTGTTCCTAACATTGAAATTGTTCCAATGTCAAACTCAAAATATAACAAAGAAATGTATTCCCAACACAATTTTTTAAAACAAATGATCAAATAGAATTGGAATTGAGAAAAAAGTGTTGCTTGTGCAATAAAGCTAGCTACACCTTTTCTTTTTTCTTTTTAAAATCCTTGAGGCTAATCTAGCTATGATGGTGACTTGCACTAGAGATTCTACAATTAACCGCCCATAATTTTTTTTTAAAAAAAAATGCAGTTTAGTTTTCAAGTTCCATGCACGTACGAACTAGGAAATGAGGGAATGCGAGTTAGATTCTTCGACAATAATGCTATTACGATGATTTCCTGTTGTCGATATTTTTCTTTAACATTTTTTGACAGAATAACCAAAGACTACAATGTCTGCACGCGTAGCGGTGGCAGAACACCAATTAATCTATTGCATAAATATCAGTGAAATATGCGTCAAGGTTGGTGATTCAGTTAAAAACCATGAAATGTAATTTTTTTTGTTCTGATATGGAAACTGAACAGCTAAATATGATCCCAGATAATCCTGCATTAAAGAAGCAAAACTTGTATTTTACTTAAATCTAGAACTAATAAATAACTTTTGATAAGCACTAGGACTATGTGATGTTGTTCACTGTCTACACGGCGTTTTAAGAATATAAGCGGAACTTCTGTCATTCCCTACTAACAAACAAGGGGGTCTGATCATATTGAGAAGATTGTTTGAGCCTATCCTCAAAGATAGGCAACTAGAATTTTACCCAACACAAAATAGAAGGAAAAAATCATAAAAATACCTCCACGAAACAGCTGAGGGACTGCACTTATAATGGACTGAGAGAGTCTGCACATTGCAAATATGTATGAAATCCTACCAACTCTCGAGTTACAGCTTCATTCCCCTAGTATCTTTCGCATGCTAATACCTTTACAAGGGCTTCTTTCCTTGCGAGCTCAGGACTTGGTTCTGGGAACGAGTTCGAGGAAGATATCTGAGGCGTGGGGAAAAACGTAGCTCTTGCTTCTTCGGAGCAACTGGCTTTCTCTTAACACCGTGACTGCGTCTATCATTGCTGGCGACATCACCTAGACCATCACAATAATTTAATTTTCAATAACCACAATGAAATCCACAAAACAAAAATACTCGCTGGATAGGTCAACGATCAACTCAACATGTGTTTTGTGTCCATTACTCTGAGACAAAAGACGGTAAACACTGAACGCCCATGGGGAATGCAGGTTTGTGGAAGTACAAAGGTTCGCCGTGACAGAGTGTAGCAAACTTTCATCATGCATATGTTTGCTTATAAGCAAAACATCTATATCAATTATACGATAAAATTAGATCTAGGAAAACTAGATTTGATTAGTGATGAGTTCCATTGCACAACATAACTCAAGTTCCTTGAGAATACCTTCGATGTCTTGTTTGGTCCTCACAAGAGATGACTTTTGCAGTTGCCTACATCTTTCCCTGTCATGAGTAGAAGAAATCCCATTTTGAAGGGTTGTAGGGATTGCATTTTCTGCCTCTGATGCATTGCTCTCTGAGACGTTATCACCATTATGGATATCTGTTTTGGCATAATCAGATAACCTGCTTTCCTCAAATGTTTTGTGAGATTCCACACTATTGTTTTCAGTCTTTTCACGAACTGCAGAGCGTGTCAATCTTCTGGAGTTGTTTAAAGTCAGCATTCCTGCAGCACAGCTTTTCTTCACAGAATGGTTACTTTTATAGATCCCCGTGTTGGTTTCTGGATCCGTAAATTTGTGAGTAATGGTTGAGGCAGTCTCAGCATCAATAGGAGAAACAACAGTTTTCTGATCTTGTGCCAAAGCACTTCCCCGTACTAATGATGGATTTTCTTTAATCACATTATTAGCCTCAGCAACAACTTTTTCCTCTGCTTTACGAACTGCTGAACGAGTGAACCTTCTTGTGTTCATTGAAGGCATCGGTTTTTCCCCAGCAATAAAGGCCATATCAACATTTTTACAAGAAGCCTCGGAGCTTCTCTGTTTTGCTGAGCAAGAAAGTGTACTTCCAGCAGCCACATCCAGGTTCTTCTTTGTGGAAACATTGGCAACGGAATCAACAGTCTGTGGGCGGCATTCCTCATTTTTGCTCTCTTGTTTCATTTCTTCAGTTGATGCATCAACAATTTTAGGTTCCCTGGTGGCTTCCTTGGATGGAAAGAGTGTCTTTACAATGTTCTCGTATTTTGGGACTAATGTAGCAGTTTTACCATCTGTTTCAAAGGGAAAGCCATCATCCATAGAATAGGGGTTATTCGCAAAAGAATCATAAAAAGTGATGCTCTAATCAGTAACACCTAATTGAGGTCCTAATACTTTTCCTTCCTTGAGAGCGGGTGAACAATCCAGTACCTTGAGAACATTTTGACATCAATGATGCAAGAGCAGCGCATCCAGCAATCGGATTTGGATTGAGAGGAGTCCTAGATGCATCAAACTCTTGAGCAGGTGATGAGCCTTTGTCATTGATCTCCTTCATGTGATTCATAAAAGAAGGCAGCTGGATGCTTGAATCACTTGCATTCAATTCAGAAATTGCTTTGCATTGAGCTTGGCCCTTGAAATCGACTGCAAAAATAGCTGAAAGCATGAATGACTAGATAATAACCCATAGTGACACATAAGCCCGCAACTACATGCCCAATTCAGGTTCCATGTATCCCTTCAAAAAGGCTTTGTATGAGAAGACCAATCAGACTAAGTTGGATCATACGGGAGAATCAGTTTTGCAAGGTTGTGGTCAGCAGGGAATGATAATGCATAATTCATTTTGATTACTCTTGCATACATTAAATGTACTAAATAATACAGGCTTAACCAGCAAGATGGTAGAAAAGAACTTTTCACTATGTGCAATATAAGTAAAAACTTTATGTACCCAAAGGACAATAGAGTAGGAGCTTACTGGTCAAATAAGATAATTTTTATATACCCCAAAGGAATATAGCAGAAACATACTGGTCACATTAAGATACTTGGCCTTAAATATAAAGAGAAGTCACCACATAAGGTAGTACGTCACCGTCAATAAGGTTTTCTGAAACTTTAATTCCTGAAGAATCAGCTGCATTACTTATATCTTCTATTTGCTTTTCTAGTTGAAGAACATCTCTTTCGTAGTCCATGCCCTTGAGTACAGTAGGTAATGGTGAAATAGTGCAGTGATTTGGTGTTGTCAGACTACTAAAGAAAGCAACAATTGTAGGATGAAGAGTGATGCATTCGGTAGACATTTTCATGATTGCAGAAGACGGAATTGTTGCAGTTTCTCCTTCACGTCCATGGTGGATCCATCTGACCACAAACATACATCTGCAATGGATCTTCTTTGAGTGTCTTACACGTAGTGGCTGCATAGCAAGGACGATTAAGCAGTTTGCAGTCTGTTTAATATTTATTAAAAATAAAGAACTACCATTTCACAGACCTTATACTAAACTGCAACCCTGAAAGTGCTCAGCAGAAGACTATGAATCTATTTATTAGCTTTGGAAAGCTAAAAATGAGATAAAAATTAACCCAAAAATGGTCCAGCGACATTTGAGTTGGAACGAAAACGAAGGTACCTTTTCTACTTGAGCATCAAAGAAGAGGCTCTTAGGTGGTGACTTCCTGGTGGCAAGAACACGATCTCCTTCTCGCAGGAGAGAGCATTCATCTCCATGTAAGGGAGTAGATCGAATGCGAAGACGAGAAAGCGCTTCTTCTTTAGTTCCGATACAATCGTCAGAGACATTGGTCCCGTATTCCACAATGAGACCAATTCCACTGGAGCTGCAGAACCAAAAGAGCTAGAGTGAGCTTTGATATTGTGAGAAATTAAATAAAAGCAATCGCAAAAGAGTCCTAGCGGAAAGCAAGCAGGGGGTCTTAATATTTCTAAATAGTCACGGCGCCGATCAAGCGCCATTAACCATCCATCCTCCTCCCTTGATTTAGCCCCCTGCACTTATGATTCATATCTATTCACAGCACGGCAGCAGGACAATACTCGTTTCGATTCCAACACTCCTCAATTTTTTGAATAGAATATCGATAACACAGGAGCAGATACACTTGCGGTACAGAAGACAACCCCAAAAAAAAAATAAAAATAAAAATAAACCGCATTATTAAAAATAAATAAAAGATTCGCTTTTCTTTTCTCTTGATAATTCCTAATATTCAATAAAAACGAACGAGGCAATATATCACATTACTCTTCATCGTGAACCTCGAAATAATATAATATTTGCTGGAGTAATAATTAAGTAGTAATTATCAACTTAATGACATTATTAATGCGGAGAAGCAAAGCAAGAAGGGGAAGAAAATAATCACAAACACCTAAAATGGACAAATTGCGTACGGGTACTAGTACTGAAACATTGTTTGCATTGATCATGTACCGGGAAATAGGACATGCATTGTCTCCTCCGGAAGCAGAAGCGACCAAAGGACTTCAGTTGAAATACTTTTCTTTTCTTCTATATTTTTTTTTAAAGATACTGGGCAAAAAAAAAAAAAAAATTCCAAGTTACCGAAGCGAGACACTGCAAGGATGCCACGAGAAGTCGTGTTTGCGCATGGCTTCGAGTTCGAGCTCCATCTCGACACGTCGTCGTTCTCGGTGATTTTGTTGTCGTCCCCGGCGGCCCCTGGATGATTTGGGGCTGGGCGCTGGCGTATGCGTATCCATTGTACCCTTGCACTTTGGCGTGATCGGCGAAGGATGCTCGAGTCGAGTCTGGACAGTGGGGAGCTCTCCTCTTTGAAAGTATCGTTTCTGTCTTTATAACACTTTTTTTTTTTTTTTCAAAAGTAGAAATACATCTTACTAGTTCGTAAAAGGTAAACACTCTTTCCTTTATAATTATCAATTTCTAATTTTGGTGCTTACTTAAAAATGTGCAATTTGGCTTAGGACTGGTGGCTAAATGATTGAATGCCTTCTCCGTAGACCACCGCCCCAACATAAGAAGAGGAAAAAAAAAAGGGTGCATTTATTGTTCAAAAAAGTTACTTACGGTTCAAGAATTAGTAAGATTTAGCAATAGGTTTTGGTAAATTGACAACAATAAACAATTTTCGCACTAAATTCTCGCAAATCACATCTTAAGGTAGAAGGTATGAGAATAAAAGACTTACTTAACGTTCAAGAATTAACATCTAGCAATCAATTTTTTTTTTTTAATAAAAAGAAGTAACAGAGAGCAATCAATTTGATAAACTAACAAAAAAAAAAAAAAACCAATTGGTACACTACTAAATACTAAATAGGAGTATTATGTAACGGTGCAATTACTACTCTTTTTAGAACTACATAGCCTAGATTTATTTGTGTCTCCTGTATGGAAAATGAATGTGTTGGATGATTTGGCAGGAAAAATGTAAGTGAGAAGTTCTCGATTCGAATACTTTCAATTACACTATTAAAATTTAAAGAGTAAAAAACCAGTTCCCCTCCCTCAACAAAAAAAGTAAATTTTAAAAAAAAAAACTTATCTAGTGAGACTCATCAAAAAAATTTAACTATCTTATCAGTAACTTTTACGTAACACTAGAATTAAACGCTTGTGATACTTGAATGCATTTTGAAGCCGCATGATGCCTTGTTGATTCTTGAAGGTCTAATTGTTGTTGGCTGTAAATATGGTCACGGTTTAAGTCTAAATTGGAACTAAACTAGAATTGAAATAACAATTTATTGAATCAAATGGAAACCATGACAAAAGGTTGCAAGTCAGGTTCATAAAAAAAAAAAATAGAATTAAAGTCGGAATCGACAGTTTTGGAACTGGGACCATCTATTTTAAGAATATATATATATAGGCACACACACACACACATATATATATATATGCCAATTTAATGCAAATTGAGATATTTTTCCTATTTCATTTCAATTCCAATAAAAAAAAGTATTTATCTTTTGTTTTATTTAAAATGTTCAATAGATATAATGTATTTTCTCATTAAATTTGAATTATTTTCTTTTTATAGTCAGCTAATGATATAATAAAAGTGTTATTTTCCTTCTAAATTCATTTTCTCTAATTTTCTTTTTACTCTAAATTCAGTCATATTATTTTATCTTTAATTTTGCATAAGTGATTAAATATAACTAGAACTGTAACTGGAAAGAGCTGATACCATAACTAAAAGGAACTGGAATTGTAATTGAAACCTGAACCAAAAGTTCTAGAACCGGAACCGTAGCTATCCAATCGGTCTCACCATTTAAAGAAAATTAGAACCGGCAATTTTGAAACCGAACCAACAATTTTGGAACTGTGGCTATCTTTACTTCTACGTGACATCAGGAAACAAATAATAAGGTTGATACAATGCATGTTGAATACTGACGGGCAAAACGGTAATGATAGCAAGCTTCTCTATTTTTTAACACATATGTACTAAGTGTGTAGGGATGTTGCCGAGACCGTTCTTTTTTTTTTCTGATGTGGCAAAATGTTATTGGACAATTTGTGGTCGTCCTTGCATGTGTTTGTGCAAAAAAAAAATTCCAAAATGCTGAGACCGTTGTCTTTGTAAATGAATGGTACATTTATTGTCTTCATTTTGGTTGTATACGATTGGACCACTTTACCATTTCTGTTCCGCCTTTTCCCATATGTATTGGGAAGTGATTGTCATCATTGCAATAACTCAGTTTAGTTGACTATCTGGACAAATGTATTCCAGTTTTGCCCTCCCATTATATTTTTCTTACCAGCCACAACGAATTGGTTTGCACTTGTCAGGAGGTCAATTTTTATTTACACTTGGGTTGCATTTGTAAAAAACCATCATTCCTTCACTGTCGACGGCTATTGAAAGGATGACTGTGGCAATTTCTTTTGTTCTGTCCAACCCACCGCAATTTCTTTGTTCTGCCCAAGCCACCGCTGCCGGTAAAGCTATGGATTGTTGCTGGGATTTTCTGCTTATGCTAATGGTTAGTGATATGTTAAGTTTTTGCAGTCCTTTTTTGTATCATTCCTTTTTTGTTTTCTTCGGTTCTTACTTTCTCTTTTATTGCTCTGTTCCTCCGAAGCTTCTTCTTCATTTTGCTCTCCTTCATAAAGATTGGTCAGGTGAGCTTTTCCTTTTACTGAACTATTCCTTCTATAATGCTGTTTATTCCGATATGTTTTTTGCTTGGTCATTCGTAGACTAACTCAGTCGTATTTACTTTGTTTATGGGTGTTTTGTATTTTGTCGTTGCGTTAAGGTAAGCCTATTTTTAATTTTCTGTGTTCTTTGATTATTATTATTGGACAATTTGTGGTCGTCCTTGTCTGTGAGAATTGAACAATATTCGTCGGATGCGCTTTTTCTTTTAGTGAACTATTTCGTCTATACTCCTGTTTATTCCAATATGTTTTTTGGTCCGTCATTCATCGACTAATTCAGGTTTACTTTCTCTGTTTATGGGTGTTTTCTATTTTGCCGTTGCATTAAGGTAAGGCTATTTCAAATTTTCTATCTTCTTTCATTCTTTGTTCTACCTTTCATTTGTCCATTGTTTGTTCTTATTTGTGTTCTGTCTTTTTCTCCTCTTTTCCCTTTATATTTTGCATGCAGCTTTCTTCATATGTGGTTGCTGTAACGAGCTTTCTTTCTTCGTCATCTTGTGTTATATATTTGGAGCTTGTATTGATTCAGGTTAGCTGATCATTCTCTCTCTTTTTTTTTTGGCTTTTTGTTCTACCAGTTTTTTGTTTCTTGTATTGATAAACTGCTACAAGAACATAGAATCTCCTGTTAAAAATAAGAACTTTAATTATGAGACTTGAAACCCTTCAAGACTTCAATTTGATTAACGTTTATTGATTATCATATCTAAAATCGTACTTGATCTTCACATAGGAAGATGTTACCCTTTTTTGAACAATATATTTTACATTGAAATATGAAGGCATGCATTTCAAAACCAAAAAATTTGAACAATATATTTTACCGTTATCCACCATTTCATATACAATTTATAAAATCATCACTTTCTACTTTATGCATCAAACTTTAGATATAAACGAAATCAACATCAACAACTAACAAACCATTTCTACTACTTTTCCATTTATAACTTTTAATGCTTGGACCATTCTAACATTTTTTACTTTCAATTTTCATTGTACGATTTCAACCTATTTCACTTCCACACCCAACTCTCATCTTAATCATTCCATACTTATCTTAATGTAAACTTAACAGCCTATATAGTTTACATGCTTCTTCTTACTCTAACATCACACCAACTCTAAATAATCAATACAAGTTAGGGCATAATTACATTGATCCCCCGCGCGTAGCGCGGAATCAGCCTCCTAGTATTACTACTAAGGGTGCAAAATGCCCAAAGCCCTTCTTAAGGGTCCAAAAATATATCCAAACTAGTTTTTGTTTTAACGGTCAGGCCTTATTTTAAGATTATTAAAAGTTAATTTCGTAACAAGCCTAAATGACTACTCTTATCCTACTACTTAATATTTCATTGATGAACAGAAATATCATAATTCTTAAATTCGACCCAGCCTAACGGTCAAACTGATCAACCCGATGAATGGCTATTGGGCCGAGCTGGATTTCCAATTAGATAGTTTAAGCAGAACCCATTGATTGGTTAATGACTCGACGGTTCAATTGGAATAAACTAAGAATCCGATCGGTTTTGTTAACGAACCATGTTTTGTGGAAAAAAGTTTAGAAAGCTCTTGCTAAGATTCAAACTTGGGACTTTAGGCATGCATTTATAGTATACTTGCCACCAAACCACTTGCCATCTGTTAATTTTTTTATTTATTTTTTTTTTTGTCGACGGAGTGGGGTGTCCGGGTCAAGTCCGTAAAGGCGACCCGACTAATCCCCACTCCGGCCCGGTCTAGCGCCCCAACCAGACCTAGCACGTTAGATGCACGGCGAACTGATGTTGCTGCGGAGGTTCGACCCCAGGACCTAACGGTCCCGAGGAAGAGGCGCCAACCACCAGCCCATTCACGTGGGGGCACTTGCCATCTGTTAATTGAATGGCCTTCTTATATTATATGAACATTTTGTCAATTTTATCTTTTATCCTTTTTGGATTTCTCTAAAACAAATTTTTTTGAAATCTTTTAATAAAAATTTATGACCCTCTAAACTCTATAAGTTATAAAATGGATTTAAAAAATAACATATTACATAATTCATTTTAAAAACAAATATTTTTTTAAATAATTTTTTGCACCTAAAATTTGTAAATAAGTTAAGATAATTACACTAAACACAGATAAAATTTTACAATTGAAATTTGGAGGATTATTAATTAAAATTATGTTTTACTGATTCTTATATGAATTAATTATTCTATAGCGAATTAAATTAAATGAGCAGTTGCTATGACATTGTTTATTATAGTTTATATCATATATCATATGTCAAATATTATGAGATATAATATTTAAATATATTTAATAATCTACTGGTTTAAACTCGGCCCGAAAAGTAATTTAGCAAAAAAGGTGGGTCAGTTAATCACTGGTTCGACCAGTAGGTGTGGTTGAACCACTGACCCATTGACCTACCTCTTTTGCCGGGTTCTTTTCCAAGTTGAGTTTAATAACTATGAAAATAACCCAATTTTCTTAAAAGAAAAAGGAAAAAAAAAAAGTAGCAGTCAATCTTAGGGTACTCTGCTGCTCAATTAGGCAACAAGTCTTCTATTACATAATGGATTGTAACATTTATGTTACACGCTCTAATATGTTGACACCTTTCATCTTTAAATTATTAGAATTATTATACTCCCAATTAAGTTGAACTCATGAGAAGAATACACGTCAATGCTTAAGGTTATGTAACATAAATGTTACACATTAGCGTGTCATAAAAGACCCATAGTCACCCAATTATAGGACCCTAACACATTTATCCCAAAATCCTCCTATATGATTGGTAGAGAAACATGATATCTCTCAAATTTGTCAAAAAAAAAAAAAATCAAATTCTCGATGCACCATATGGCATTACTAATTTCCAAATCATTAGTTATGACAATTTTTAATCTTGCAGTCCATCACAAAACATCAACAAACCTAGAAATGCAGATGGCTTGACCTAAACACTCGGCTGAAAGTCCTAGTCCCAGCAAATACTAGTAACTATCAAATTTCACACTCCCAGTGCCCTTTCTAAATCACCCAAGAATCCAAAAAAAACTTTATCTTTGATTCAGCTTTCATGTGTGCCACAATCAGAAAAGTTTTGCCTTCAATTCAGTTTTCATTTATGCCACAATCAGTTAATTCTGAGAAGGGAAATTCTTGATTCCTAAGCAAAATATATCAGATTGTAATAGATTTGCTTGTTTTTCCTTGGCCTTTTGGGTGGTGGTGAAATATAAGAGGAGTATAATTTAGTTTGAGGAGGAGGATGGAGATGGAAGGATAAGGATTAAGAACTCGAAGGTGTTGGTAAGCAGGGAAATTGCTGCGTCAACAATAACATCCATACAGTATTGTTGAGGTCTCTTTCTGATTCAAACACCAACCTATTTGTTGCTGGTTGCTGGTACTCTTGGCCTCTGCACTTAATTACTAGTATATGATATTTACGCCCACTCCACCATTGTCATCCCGAAAATGCATACTGTTCTACGCCGCATGGGTTCACAAGTCCTCGTCTCAAAAAACCCAAGATCAGAAGATTGGTAACTACTAATACTGCCAACAACCTATTCTGGAACTGCACCGATTTTCAGTAATACGCATCTTTTATTGATAGTCCTAAAACTAAGATATTTTCCAATGGTTTTTTTTTTCTTTTGACCTAAGACTTCTCATACCACAAATAGGAGGACTCGTCTTAGCACCGAAAAAGGAATAGCACTCGTCAAATCCAATGGAATACTGCCGTTGAAGATGTACTTTCAGTTAAAGGTCCATTGCAGAAGCAGAATCATCTCACATTATCTCTGGCGTGTATAAAGTGCACAAAAGAGCAACAGACACTCTCTGTGACCACCAAAAATTCAACTACGTATGCAAATCTTGTCCTATTGTGTCTGCTGGTGTTTCGTATTTCACTACTTGTATCTTTTTCCTCTTTTCTTTTCTTTTTTTTTTTTTAAAAAAAAATATATACTAGGTGTTCCCAAGGAGAAATAAAGGTCAATCCATATTTATAAAAGTTGGATTACTGTCTCCATGATCTATAGCTTGAAGATCAACAACAAAATCAGTAGAACAACTCAATAATACAATCCCATTCCCCACCACTAACATAAAAAGGCTCAATAATACATCCCAACTCAAAGGAATGCTCCAGTTATGTAGCTGCACTGTACCTCAGTGCATCTATCTGTCTGTTCCAATCCCTGTGGATCTATAAAACTTTAGGAATCATAAAATACTATGTTGCGTAACTGTGTTATTGTCATATGAAGGGATACAAAGCAATCGAAAATTTAAAAAAAAAAAAAATGAATCGCGTCGACTTAGGGATAAAAGTAATACCGTAACCAATTAAGCATCAGTTTTTCACAGTTAATATTGGTTGTGATTCCGCACTTGATTGGTAGCTTGGTACTATTTGAGTCAAACTCGGGTGATGCACTACTTGAACTCGACTAGTGTACTATTCGAACTCGATTTAAGTAAAAAAAATTTGGACTCGAACTTATCGAGCTCGAACTCATGCTCATCAAGATTAATTTAGCCTAATTGAGTTTAATAAATATAAATTTATATAATTTTAGATAAGGAACAAAATAAACATTTCATATGAATAAATAAAAAATTATATGTGCGTGTGTTTGCATGGAACTTGATAGAGTTCGATTAAATTCGACGAGCTTTTGAATTTCACGTATTAATCTCGATTTCGACCCGTCAAGTAGATCGAACTCAAACTCGGTTAATGTGAATTCGAGCTCGAACTTTGATCGAGTAAGCTCGTGAATTACTCGATTAAACTCGACTCATTTACACCCCGTAGATTCACCCAAAGTCTTTCTTGCATGCAACCTTGACCTTAACCAGCGGTACTTTATGTAATCTATGATTCTAAAGCAAAGAAGACAACAATTAATTTGACTCAGAGTCCACGAATAGATGACAACTACAACTTAAGCCTCTTGTCAAAGCTAGAAAGTATCACCTATGTAATAGTTGCTTCAACTATTGTAACTCCAATTATGGATTTCAACTTGATGTGGCTCACAAACATCGGCTCCAACGAAGAAGTGGACAGGTGGTCCCTAAAACACAGGATGGGCACTTTGGAATTTTATAGTCCCAAGCTCCTGATGGGCTCCTAAATTATATGAACTAGCCCATATCACCCTCCACCAGTACCTATCAAATTCCTGCTCCATTCAATTACAAAAGGTGCCGCCTGTCTGAGAAATACCGGACCCTTTCTCTAATCGGTTATCGCCAATACCAGTTGTAGATTTTAACTCACCGATCAGTCAAGCAGAAAGGACGGTGATGATGATGATCTTATATTATTATAGCACTATTTCCCATTGTTATTATAATACTTAAAAGAGGTTGCCCGACATCTTCGGCTACCGGAGACCAACCAAGAGCAAAGATGCCACGGCATGTGATAAGTTAGATGCGTTGGACCCATAGCAAGGATGCCCCTTAGGATGGGGTTTTTGTGGCTGAGCAAAGGATCATGTTTTTGTGTGATTCGTCATTCTAATCTATTTTAGCCGCATTTGATTTGGAAGTTCCTCTCCAAGAATACAGAGACAGAAAAACCTGAACAAATGAACATGAACGACCGGGCGCAAGGAAACTGAAAAATCTACCACATAAGGAAGAGAAGATGCTAGTTCTCATCAATAATTAGAGACCCTTTTCAATTACAAAATTAGCCATTGAATATACAAGAACGAATATTTTCATTTATTTAGGTGCGTCTAAGCATGTTTCCACAAACAGATTGGGGAACGAATACCAATATAGAGAAACTCCAGTAATAACTTGAATAGCAACCATTTAAGAGAATACAACAGCAAAAGGATGGTTGTGTAATCAAGGCCTGGTAGATGAATATCACCAAACAACCAAAAGCAATATCTGAACCTAAAATGAAACATAAACAAGTTTTGAGGCACTTGTTCTGACGTCTTGATTACTAAAAAAGTCAGTACACAATGAAGCACCATCACTAACCAACCACCCATACAACTTAGCTGTGCCTCTCAAGTCAACATAAGATCATTGCCTGCAAAATGAGGCCGTAGGCAAACTCGGACTTCATGTTCTTCTGGCCCCTCGCGAAGTTTTGGCACTAGAATCTCTAGCACTGTCCCTGTTCCATCATAGTATGCTTCTATATTCGCGTCTTCAGGTATGCGGGTTGAAAGAGGGATCTCCCTAATAAATTCTCCTGGAGGGCAGTGTTCTGAAGAAGGATCTGTCAGCTTGAAAGTCCTATCGAGCCTCTTGATGAAGGGCATTCGAGATGTGCTCACACAAGACACTTTGATGATCCCATGTGTGAGAGTATTGCGCCATGAAACTTTCACCCTTTGAAGGTCAACAAACGGCAAGCTAATTATGATCAAGTAACCTTCTTCATCCTCGTAGATTGATTTTGCAGCTGTTACCGGTCCATAGACATGCCTTAATACGCCACTAAATTCATTCAACCAGTGAGGCTCATTCGGGTGAGTTTCCAGATCAGGAATTCGATCAGGAGGATTCACTGTCAGATAACAGTCCTCTTCATTTCCATGTGAGAAGAAATCTTTCCTCCTCTTGCCACTAACAGGTGATAGATCCATTGAATCCCCATTGCTATGGCTGGATGGCTGAGTAGATAGATTCAATCCTGACCCATTAAGCAATTTTTTTGACTGGGAATGGGAATTGTTCTTTATTATAGGGGGTGGTCTCTCAAGCTCAAACTCAGTGCTGGGAAGGTTTCTCCAAGAACCGTAATCACTTGCTTCGTGTGGGATAGTGAAGTTTATGTCCCTCCCTGTTAGTTCGGCCCACCTTTTTCTTTCATCTTCATCGAGACCCAAAAGATTAGGGGATGGAACAACCTCGATACCATGAACACACTGGGGGTTTGAGAGGCCCCTGTAATGCTTTCGTTGCATCCTATGAGATCGTACAAAACCCTTGTCAACACTAAATGGAAAAGGACGCTCTCCTTGACGAGAATGGCCATTCATATAGCTCCGAAGTTGCATCTTACCCAGTGCATTCTCAGGCCTTTCCTTAAAAACCCACATGTACATATTCTCCATATCATGCTGAACCATGAAGACATCAAGCTGCAGATCAGATTTGTCAAACCCAGAAAGACCATTACCATCCCTTGTAATCTTGGCCTTTGATTTCTCATTCAATACTGGCCTAAAGTAAAAGCTAAAGAAAAACCAAGCACCCCAGATGCTATCACCCCTTTTGGCACATTTCCTCCCAACCTTGGGAACAGTGAGAAAAGTTTCTGTCTCGTACATTTGGGACCCAAGCCCAACATCAAGAATGTCACAGTGTTCTGGGTTCCATGACTGAGGTGAATTACGCTCAGTGGATAGAGGTAGGTTAATATCAGGCGGCGGACGGGGTAAAACAACTTGCCGATTCATCTCTAGATCAAGCTCATCGTGTGAAGAGGAGGCACTTGAATCCATTGACAACAGGGTCGAAGGGTGATGATTCTCCATTGATAAAGATGTGAGAAGAGAATCTACCATCTCACAAGGTCTCCCAGGAGATTTCAGGTTATCGGTGGATAATAATATTCACCACCAAGGATTATTTGAACAAAAAAGCAATCTTTACAAACACCCCCATCATATCAGTCCCAACTACAACAACCCACCTCCATTAATATCCTAAATTTATTCATCATGTGTGCCTACTACATAACCATATCAACTTCATGAAATCTCACAGGTTTTCTATACCCTTAGTTTTAACAAGACTGAAGTTGTGTAACTGTCAATCACAAAGTACTCTGAATTGAAATATAGGACAAACAAAAAAACACCTCCCGACCCAATAGATAGGAAAAAAGAAAAAGTTAAACAGAAATCGAGAACAAGAGAAGAAAATACAATAAGATCCAAAAAAAAAAAGAGTATTCCTTTTTTCCCCCTCCAAGAAAAACTTTAATATCCCTTAGTATAAGTATACAGTAAATACAGTAAGACAAAGAAGAAAGGGCTAGATGAAGACTAAATCCAACCCAAACCCAAGAATTTCATTGAACCCTCCAAAGACAGGCGGGAGATACTGAATCATACCCATCAAATCTGTAATCTTGGTTACAGAAAACCTAGAAATGAAGTTACTGAAGACACAGAAACAAAATCTGTATCCTATATGAGGAATGGAAGAATTCGAGAAATATTAAGTATACAGAAAAGTAGGCAGAGGAGTAAAATGAATGGTGATACAAACATATATTACCAATCTATGAAACCAAGGCCCAAGAAAAGGACCAAATCAGAGGGGATCTTAGAAGAATACCTTTTAGGATAAGCTTCAACAACCAAGAATCCACACATACTACTTGGGCACTCTGAAGAATCAACGGTCCTCATCTTGTATAATCAGTTAGAAATCAATTTCCCCTTGGTTCAATTAAATTTTAAATTGTACGAGTCCTACTTCTACTGCTGGATGCTACAAACTACCGCTAGAAGTCTCTCACTTTCTTAGTCTCCCAAGTATCTATCTTTGTCAGAGGAGACATAGAAACCTGAGCACAGTCAAGTCTCGAGAGAGAGAGCAGAAAAGACCCACAAGGAAACCGCGTACTCGAGAGTGTTTATCTGGGGTATTCGGGTCTTGAATAATTATCTATCTTATACCATCTCCCACTAGTTTGCTCTTGGGCAGGAGAAAACGGAGGTACGTGAGGGAGTGTGTATATGTAGGTAGCATACGTCTGTTTGTATACGAGAAGATAGAAGCGAGGTTAGTTCCAGCATAACAATTCTCTTCCCCAGGGGCTTGTGTGTGATTTTAGAGGGAGATTAAAGTAAAAGCCTGCGCTGGAAAACACCGCCACCCTATCAGCTTCCCACTTCTTCTACAGACAGAACACTTGACCCCCAAAAAACAAAAACAAATTTTTACAGAGAGAACACGTTAAATTGTCACTATTTTCGTAACGGTGACGGTGACGGTGCTGCCTGTTTCGTACTTGTGTGACTCATTCTCCCCGCAGCTGGATTGATAGCATCGTAGCGCAATGATGCTGAAAGTGTCTCTTCGCATAAAAAAAAAAAAGCAAGATAAAAAGAGAAAATGATCCCATTAATGACTAACATTTTGCAAAAATATTTTTTTTATTTATCATTTTTAAAACGAAACAAATTCGTCTCTGATATTTCAAAATTGAAATTATTTTATATCTCTAAGCACAATTTTCAATTTGAATCAAATTATCTAGTATCTCAACAATATATTTTTGAGGATAAAATTGATAGATCACTCTATCAACTCTATTATATTTACAAATATTTATTGAATCAAAAAAGGAAAAAATTTTAAAAATTATAACATAAAAGGTCGCTCTTTTTTCTTGGAATAGTAGGATTTCTTTTTTGGATAAAATTTTTCATGCACCATTAGTATATACACTTACGAGTCTTAAATGTATATCATACATACAAAGTTTGGTATTTAAATTAAAATTAAAATGATGTGGCACATAACCAGATTCGTTAGTGTATACAATGACAATGTAAAAAAAATTGATCCTTCTTTTTTATATTATAATTTTTTATTTTTCTTTTTTGGGTTCATTAAATTTCACATGAATATTAAGTTGAGTTAATCAAATAATCTATCAATTATACATCCGAATTTTCGTAATCGGCTTGTTGGGTGATTAAATTTAGATTGAGATTTGAATTTATAGATGTAATAGCTTCAGTTTTTAAATATCAATGACAAATTTATTTTGTTTTAAAAGTGAGGAACGGAAAAAATATTTTTATAAAATATGAATGATGAAACTGATCATTTTTTCAAACAACAAAAAGATAGTGAATGTTTGTTTTTTAAAGGGTGCTCACGAGCATACTCGACCCAACAGTGCAGTATTCAAGTTTGTTTTGTTTATTTTATTAAACTTAAATTGTTTACTCATGCGGAACTCGAATGAGCATCTGAGTGGAAGTCCAGTCCAATGGTTTAAATTTCTTTACATATAAAATCAAATTTTGTACGAAAATCGAAGTAAACCCGGATCGAAATAAGAACTTTGGCAAACAGAAACACTACTATTGTTTGTTTTTGGCTTTACTAATTAAAGAACTAAAATCAAATAATCTCTTACTAAACTAAGTTTGATTCAAACATCAAATGATTTGATTGGTCATTTAGTCTTTTTCTTTTTCATTTGGGCTGTTATGGAATAAAAATAAAGGATACAATCATTAGTTCCAAATTGTGTAAGGTTATTGGTTTTGGAGGGGAAGGAAAAGAAAATTTTGTAAATAAAACAAAGCAATAAAAGTGTCTCACTTAGAAAGAAGTATGTCTCTTTTCCCTCTTCATCCATCCAAAATTCTTTTTTCTTTTTCTTTTTTAGCTGAATGTTTTTGACCAAAATCCAAATTAAAAGACATAGTGGAAATTGCCGGTCCAAACAATAGAGACAATAGGAAAAGTTAAAAAAGAAAAGAATAAGAAACACTACTGTTACCCAATTTTTCTCCTTTTTTTCTTTTTTGGACAAATGACCCAAATAATTCTTCAAATTTTTTAATTGAGTCACTTTTGGTATTTCTACTTTAATTTTGTACAATTTTGTCCTTACCTTTATTATTGGATCTACTTGATTCTCCACTTCAACTTGGAAAAATCTTTTAAGCT
Organism: Coffea eugenioides; assembly: GCF_003713205.1. Taxonomy (NCBI): domain Eukaryota; kingdom Viridiplantae; phylum Streptophyta; class Magnoliopsida; order Gentianales; family Rubiaceae; genus Coffea; species Coffea eugenioides. Next base: position 3,508,487 of record NC_040040.1, on the reverse strand, counting down.
TAAAGAGAAACAAAGTCATCAGTTCGTAAATTTGACCGTTGACCCGAGTCTTAAAACCGAGGGAAAAAAACTTCAAAGATTTACAAAAAGTACAAGAAGTAAAGCAAACAATGACCCACTCGGAATTGGTAAATAGTAGTCTTTGCTACATCTAAGCACGCTGGTTTGCCCTTGACCACCAAACTCTCTGTTCCCATTATGTAGGGACAAAACACTCCCGTTGAATTGTGCAAGGAAACCACGATAACCACCGGCCCTTCTCCTGACAAAAAAATTATTAAGGAAGATCATTCACTCACTCACATATGCAATGCAGTCTTATCAACCGGACACTTGTACGTCTGTAACAAACGTGTTGCTGAAACATTGAGGTACGACTTTTGAATTATTGCGTTCTGGTCTTTGTGTTTTACACTTTTACTAGCTAGCTACTAGAAGACTAGAGTCTCCTCTCTTAATCTCTAGTATTACTAAACTAATTGTGCGATGATGAAACGAACTTTCGTCCCGCTCTCAGCGCTTACGCTCCGTTTGAATTAGCTGTTTTTAAAATATTTTATTATAATAATATATATGAAAAACTTTTCTTGTAATTAATTATTCAAATTCTTTTATAAGCTGCATGCTATTTTATTGTCTGTGATAGGTTTAAACCAAACCATCCCCATTCACGTAAAAGGAATAATACATTGATAATAATGTATATATATATATATATCTATGGTGTCTCCTCCCCTTTTGTTGTTCTTTTTTTTGGGTCTGTTGCAATGTTTATGGAAATTCAAGATGGTACCGTACCATGTCATGTTTCAATCAACCATCATATTTAGGGGATTTCAAGGTATAAAAATGGGTTTCCTAGTGTCCATATAATCCAAGAAATGCTTGTACTGGATTTCTGAAGAAAAGTCGTTGTTGTCATCAATACGTTCCCATCTTTCCCGCCAGTCATTTCTTGAGGACATAAAGCGTTGCAGTTTTCCCGTATCATTTTGCGGTTTTACCATTCTAAGTGCTAAATTTTATCTTTTTTCCTTTCCAAAATAATTTTGTGGAATCAACTAAAATTTCTTTATCAAGACCTTAAAGCAATATATGTATATCTTTATCAAGAATTTATCCCTCTCATATGCTAATAAAAAGGCTTTACAACTAATCAGTGGCCCGAATTTGAATGTACTAACAAACGTTTGCCTCCCACAAAATTCAGAATAAATGTGGGGCAGTTTAGTTGTTTCTTTGATAAAGGTGGGCACGCATATTTCCAAAAAAAAAAAAAAAAAGAAATCAATCGTGTAAATCAACTTGTATCCGGCCTATGCTAATAATCAACCACAAACTTCACATCAGCTCTTTTCTAAGAGACTTGTGCCAACCCAATTTAGTAAAAAGCGAAAACCACCAAATTAGCGTACCAATCGACATTTTTCTGCGTTAGGTGGAACGAAATCGTTCCCTTGTAACTTGAGTCAAGCTGGTGTTGTAGAGGTATCAAATAAGTAGACACTTTGGGTACGTTTGGTAGGGTGTAAAATGCTTTCTACTGGAAGACATTTTCCTTGAAAAGTAATTTTCTGGGAAAATATTTGTTTTCTTCCTGTGTTTGGTTCAATTCTCGACATGTGAAAACGGCTGGATCAAATTGGGGCCTTCATTAGCAGTCTCCATCGCATGCAGCATCACGCTACCACAAAACTCCCCAAAAGCCACCATTCCCTGGAAAGTGACACTTAGTATCGAAGCACAAGCCATCAGAATTGAGAAATACAGCAACTTTCTCTGTTGGCCTAATGCTAGCTTCTCACTTTCTTATTGCTGATCTCAGTCCTTCCTTTCTTTCTGTGAAGATCGCAATTCCTCTCGATTTCTGCTGATCTTAGTCTAATTTTGTAAGCATCCGGTGAGGATATGTCAATATATGCTTGTCTTTGAATGCGCAACGGTGAGAGAAAAAGGGTTGCACATATGGAGGAGAAGGAGAGGTAATTGTTAGTGTCGCAATTCCCTTGAATGTTACTCATAGGCTACGTTTTCCTTTCTCCATTCTTTTATATGTCAACTATCAAAGAGATATTTATCTAGTGTGGTAGAGATCGGTGTTCGTCAGGTAAGATTGGGTTACGGGTGTAGGCAGCGGAAATTAACTTCAACAAGTTTTTAAGATTGGGTTACGGGTGTAGGCAGCGGAAATTAAAACTTCAACAAGTTTTTTAAGGAAGTTATTTTACCCTGTATGGCGTAAAATGTATTACACAAGAAAATATTTTCATGCATCATAATGCAACCAAATACAAGAATTCAAGGAAAATATTTTCGGGAAAAGGTTTTCAGTCAAAACAAACATACCCTTAATTACTTGCAGTTGCACGCAAGGAAATGTGTAGAAAATTAAGGGATGCAAGTGCTGTAAACTCCATGTGTGGTAAAGGTGTGAAATAAATAGACATTTATTTACTGGCAGTCATCAAATGCAGACAGGCCAAAATGATCCAAGATAAATTGTCAACTACGTCTTTCGTACTAGTAGTTGCTTGTTTCTTTTGGGAAGAAAAGGGCAAGCGGTTCACGGCTCTTTTGGTGGTGGTAGCGCCCATCAATTAATTCCGTCTGTCTGATTGAGGTCTGAGGAGGGAGGATGGACCTCACCAACAAAGACAAGACCCTTAAATAAATAAAAGCATCTTCTTTCATCTTTAAAAACTGAAAAGTAGGTTGGCTTTTCTAACTTGAAGAGAAGCGAGGTTCTTGTGTGCTTGTTGAACCGCGTAAAGCGAGTCGCGAGTCTTCTTTGCTCTTTGTGGCCTCCTGCATTATTGCCCCTTGCCCAACTAGTAGGAAAATTTTGTTTGACAATTACGTGCGCAAAAATAAAAGCATTCCAACAAAAGTCTGCTTATGCAGCAGCATTCCACGTTAACGGCCGGATAAGTGTATGTCATTTCCTGTTTACAAGAGTTTAAAACATACTGGCGATCAAAATATGCAATTCACAGATTAAAAATTCAGTTGAGGGGTGCCATTAATTTGTCTTGCATGTTCAATTATTCATGGTGACAATAATATACTAAATATAAGCACCAAACCAAAGGCAACATGCCACCATTCACCGAACGGGACTCCATCATGCGTTCATATCGTTTCGGCAAGTGATCCGATCACCCGTGCATTGGGTTGATTGAAGTACCAGAAGCATTTAAATGTGTAACTACATGGATGGGACTTGGAAGCCGCTCCCAAACCCTTTTTTTTTTTTTGATCAACACAAGAGTGTCCGGGTCAATCCTTACGGGGCCCGACTAATCCCCTGCGCCTGGAGTACCCCGCCCCCCAAGAGCACCCAGGCGGTATGTGAAGCCAGACTCGAACCGGTGCCACCACGAGGAAGACCCCATGGGCTCACCAGCTGAGCTGACCCGAGGGGTCCCAAACCCATGTTTTCACCTTTTGAAGTTTTCTTCCTTACAAACTGATGCAGTCTTTTCTCTTTTTTTTTTGTTTTGTTTTGTTTTCCATTTTTGTATTTTCTCTTTCTCGATGCCTCTTCCCTTTTGTCCTGATGTACATAACTGTCGAATGATAACCAAGCTTCTGCAAAGGTTCCGAGTAGGGTTGATGCTGGACCGAACAGCTTGAGTCGAACTCGCAAGCTACTTGGTCAGCAGCTCGGTTCGATTTCGTTTTGACTGAGCTCGAGCTGCTTGATAGAAGTAGCGAGTTGAGCTCGATTTTCAATATTTTGCATTCGAAAGCTTGACGAGCCTAATCGAGTTTTTTATAATATATATTTTAAATTTTTTATATTTATTATTGTGAAATGTCAATAATATCATTTATTTAACATTATATGTAAAATATTAATTTTTATTACGTGAGTTTGATTAGACTTGATTGAGCTCGAATAGGCTCGATTAATCTTGATTTAAATTGATTAGGTTTAATTAAACTCGACTCGAGTAACGTAAATTGAAGTCAAATTCGAGTTCGAGCTTGAATTCTAAAAGCTTGACGAGCTCGATGTCGAGCTGTCGAATCGAGCTCGATGTCGAGCTCGAATCGAGTAGTGCATTACTCAAGTTCGAATGGACGCGAACACACCCCTAATTCCAAGCATGTTAATAAGGGATAAACCACCACAGAAAAGCATATGTATTGATGGTCATCAACACGTCTATTTAAGCTTAAATATTACTAAAGGCCTGCTAGCTAGGTACACGTTTGAGCAATCCACACGAGGAAGTGAGAAACGCCAACGAGCAAATGACAAAATTATAGATAATAAAATGTCCAAATGTCGCGATGAGGACATGAACGAAGTATATTTTAATTGAAACACAAAAGAGTATACTCCCGCTACTTAATTTTTAAGTTCAAGCAATCGAGATGCATCTCTCTCTCTCTCTCGTGACAGGGAGTTGCATATGGTAAAAGTGCAAATCTTATTAGGATTGACACATTCTTCACACCGGGTAATAATTCTTTTTTAGAAAAAGAGATTAAAGGGGCAACAGTGACAGAATGCGTTAATAATTAGATTGATGATGATGATTCTTGATCAGTGGCTTCTGATGGTAAGAAAATGTATCATATGATCTTTCCACTAATGATATTAATTATTACGAGTACAATTACTAATACTAATACTATGGCGAAAAGTGCATCCGGTAAGTTGTATAGAGTACGTAGCAACTTGTTACAGACTGACGCATGCATTTTTTTTTTTGTTAATAAAACCCAAAAAGGTAAGAGACACAGGGCATAGAGACGGTTCTCAGATAACACCGGCGTCTGTGTGTGCTCTGTGCTGTCATAGTTGTGACTTCAGACTTGTATGATTCAGGTGTTTTCTTTCCCCGGCCCGGAGTTTTCTTGGTAAGGTTCTTTTCTTCTTTCGGATACGTACCAGGAAATTCCGGAAAAGCAGTATCCACGCAGCTGTTTTGGCATCGCTGCATTTCTTTTTATTTCCTTCTTTCGGCCTTCTGCTACAGTTGGATTTTTTTAATTTCATTTTATTTTGGTGGGGCACTTATGTAGAGTTGAGGTCCTTGAGAAACAATTGCGAATTGTGTAATACTGTAATTACTTGTGAGTTTGTTTAAAAGGAAAAAAAAATAATCAAGTGAATAACAAATCTTGAGCGTAAAAACAATCAGTAGTAACCTTAAGTTTTCTGATTGGACTCTGAATAAAAAACAAAAAATAAATAAAAATGTCACTACTATTTCAAATCGATTTTTTTCCCCTGAAAGGCTGAAAGCAAAGTAAACTTAAAATATTAATATGTTAATGTACACTGGTTTAGCATGCCCTTTTAATTTATAAAATACAAAACAAAAGGAATTAATTTTTTGTACACTGAAAGTGTAGCGATTTTTTATACTAACAGTTATAAATGTATGCTACATCCGTATGATTTGAGTTTTAAATTTGATATATGTTATGTGACATGATCTAAACCCTGCAAGTATAAGAAAAATTATACATTGATAGTGGATAAAAAAAACATACTCAAACAAAATCTATGTCAAGTTTGTTAATGTTTTTTCAAAAAAAAAAAAAATGAACGTCAATCCCACAAAACGATTTCGCGACTTTGTAATCTAGGTGGTGGGAGATTAACGGAACTTGAAACTAAGCGTGTTTCGCGAATCGAGCCACTCGCGAGCCGATCGCGAGCGGCTCGAATACGAGTTCGAGCTAATTAAGTCGATCTCGAGCTCGAGCTCAAAAACATTAAACTCGTTGGCTCGCGAGCTCAATTATATATATTTTTTATTTTTTATTTTTTATTTTAATAGTAAAATTACATATATATCCCTAATATTTTATTATTTGTTAAAAAAATTATTGTTTTATTCATTTTTAAAAATAAATAATAATAATAATTTTTTTATTTTTTAAACTCAAGATCGAACTTGATATTTTGAGCTCGTCAAGCTCGAGCTCGAGTTCGAGCTTCACAAAATTAACTCGAGCTCGGCTCGTTTGCACCCCTATTTGAAACCCATAATTTGACCGAGACTGTTAAGTTCTTTTGGTATTATCCCATTTACCCTTCGTGACCTGGGCTGCAGCCTTTGGGCTTCGATATTGTTGACAAGCACTGGATATAACACCAAAAATTAGGTTCGTCCCTAACTGAGAAAACGAACATTTTAAGCTCGCCCCATGGGCCTTGGCGTCCCTCAATCACTAGTCAAATTGAGGATTTAACATAATAAAAAATGGGAAAATTGTAAATTGTTGTACAAGTGCTCTCTTTGCATGCAAAAATCAAAATAAAGAACGAATAAAAGAGTCAACATGTTCCTCCACTCAGATTTAATCTTGTTAAGTCAACAAAATGAGTCTGATGGAGCTAGAAAAATTGAAGCAAAAGCATTTATCTTTTCCTTTCCTTAGCTAGAAAATCCCAAATTTGGAGCAAATTGGGTCCAAAATAATGTTCAAATGCATTAGTAGATGTATACGTACTCGCGGCGTGCCACTACCGGCGGTGGACAAAAAGGAACAAAAACAAAAGCCTAAAATTGAGACAAACAAACAACTAAATGCTTATGTTTAGTAGTATAAAACACGATTGCTGAATTATGAAGGACTCCTAGTGATTTATTTATTTATTTTGAGCAAATTAAGTGGGAGATATCATCTGGACAGTCCCTGCAAAGGAAGCATAAGTTGGTGATGTGATGGAGCAGCAGCATCATGGCGGACTTGAAATTAGCCCACTATTGGTCGGCCTTCTGGGAGTCATGGCCGGCGCTCTGATAGTCGCAACCCTCCATTGCATCATAGTTTGCTGGTGCTGTGATACTGAAAGTGAAAGATCGCCGGCTAGGAGGAGGACGATTCCGACAGCCCCAGCGAATTCAGCTGCTGCTGATTACAACAGGGAACAGGCCACCAGTAGCAGCGGAAGCTTCTCAAACGTGCTGCCGGTCATCATAACCTCCAACTACAACGACAGTACCAGCAAAGAATATTCCAAAGAAGACGATGACATATGTGCCGTATGCTTGAGCGAGTTTAATGTAGGCGATGAAGTTCGGGTCTTGCCTGAATGCACGCATACTTTTCATGGGTCGTGCATTGACAAGTGGTTGCATTCGCACCGTAACTGCCCGCTTTGCCGTGCTGAAACCTTGCCATCTTGATCTTCCCCTAGGGATCTTGCTTGTTCGCTGCCACCGGTGCTCTTCCTCCACCACCTCAGTTGTATGCTACCATTCCTCCCTCCTCCTGCTTAATTATAGTCAGTTCATGATTTTTGCACCTCCTCACGTCCGGCCAGCATACTATGTGAGTACCTCACGTCAACTTTTATACTAACACGGATATTATTTTATTTTTCAGTTGGCTTGAAGGTTGAATTGTATTTTTCTGGATTTTTTAAAAAAAAATTACTATTGCGATTTGATACGTGTAAAATAAAAAATATTGAAAAATATGTTTACAGAAAACATAGTAATTTTTCTTTGTAAAATTGCTATCCAAACATGGCCGCACGCTGTGTGTGAACTGTGGGCTACGTGTGAAACACGCATACACATTGTCCTATAACTATTGCAACAGCCGAATAGGGACAAACAAAGTCGAACGTGGATACTAGCATGTACTAGTAAAACAGATGGCAAGAGTGCAAATAAAAAAAAAAAAAAAAAGAGTGCAAATAATATTTTGTGTTACAAATAAAAAATAAAATAATAAGTTATTACAGGTTAGTATGCTGTTACGTTGAACAACTAGGCCTTAGATGAACAAAAATTGGGCCAATGAAAGGGGCCCAAACTTAGCCTCCAAAAAGTGAGGGAATAAGTGGAAAAGGCATTTCTGCACATCGGTGGTTGTTACCGGGTCAAAATCAGATGAAACAAAAATTTGAAGAGCCAGCGAGCGAGAGAGAGAGAGAGAGAGGGCGGACAGTGGTTAAACTTAGTAAAACACATGGAAAACGAGTTGTGTTTTGAAAAATGAGTTTCATATTATCCTAATCAACGGTGGATCCTTTCTTACACAAAGATACTGCGATCCTGCTTTCCACGTCACTTTCTGTATATTTGCAAAAATACCATGCATTATGACCGTTCCGCTAGAAAATAATGACGGAGATTTTGAGTTTCCAACTAAAAGCTCGTTTGTTTTAGATTCTGCAGAAGTTAATTTCAAAAAAAAAAAAAGATTACATAGAATAATCAATAAACGATGAGCTAGAGATATTCTTTGATGAATTTAAAATTTTATCTTTATTAGTCGAACAATGTCTCGTATCTTTTTATATGCGTAATGACAAGCCACGAGCCTGTCCTCTCTTCTTTGTTCATATTCAAAAAATATCTACACCAATGTCATATTAAGATTTTGAGAGGACTTTTTTTTCTGACAAAAATATGTAATTGCTAGCTTAATTTAAAAATAAACGCAAAGGAGAGCAAATCCTAAGTAATCATTCAACAATATAGTAACTAGTATTTATACTTGTAGTAAATGAGCTCACTTTAACGGATAAGAAGGGGAATTACTTTTGGGGGGAGGATGAACAACAATCACTTAGAGCTCATAGCTTACCTTTACTACTTATAATTTCATAAAGGACATTATTAATGGCACATCATGTTCTTTGTATTGTATATTTCACAAAAGCATGTTGAAAATTTGGGTGTCATTAATTAAATAAGAAATGAAGTGTTAATAACATTGCCCTTTTCCAAAATCCTGCCATAACTCAAGTGCGAGTTAAATGTACAGGATCCAGAAGTTGACACGAGAAATACTCCATACGGCAGCTGATCAATACGTATTATCATCATCATTATTATTATTATTATTATTATCAATACGTATTATTTTTTTTTGGAGTTGATCTGGACGATTTTTGAACCACACAAAATAGGGAGTAGATGGAAAGCAGCCATCTCACCCCACACCACGCACTACGCAGTGAGGCTGAAGACCGTCTCGATAATTAAAAATCATGCTACAAAACTGTGATGATACTCCTCCTGCCTCCTATCATAAATTAATAGTAATCAATATCTGTCCTGTAGCTTATGTCTTGGGACCACTAGTTTCACGTCTACAACAGGCTGCAGCCCATCACAATTTCTCGAACCTAAACAATTCTTTTTTATTTTTTTTGCAGGAGACGATTCTATTTTTATAACATAATCTATTCTAATCTACAGAGTTAGGCGAGAATAAAGAGACTATGTATAAAGGATTAATAAGTATAAAATCCTGACTATATTGAGGTGCTCTGACACCTTATTTAGATTTTTTTCACAGTAAGTAAATTTGAATCTCCAGTCTATAATTCAAAGAATAATTTACTATGTGTTTGAATTGCATTTTCTAGGATTTTTTGTAGAAAAATTACTCTAGCGATATGATGTATGTGAGGAAAAAAGATAATAGGAAAATGTGATCACGGAAAACGATGCAATTTTTAGGCGGAAAATGGCTGTCCAAACAAGGCCTTAGTCTTTTTTTTTTTTTTTTGTGGACATTGAGTTTTGCCTCAGTGATTAAAATCTAAACAATTCAGCTAAATTAAAATTAATCATTCGCAGCCTGTATATAATACTACTGCTGTCTGTCACAGCACTAATAATCACCCCAAAGAAAAAAAGAAGGGAAAAAAGAAAAAGAAAAGTCGATGGCTTCGCTTCGCCTTATCATGACGAGACGAGAGGTGCAACAAGGGCAGCACGGTCGTCATCGCTAACCAAACAGAAACAGCACAAACTGCAGCTGTAGCAGTACCACCGCTGCCAGCTGCCTTGTTTGGTCGGCGCACCTCCGCCTCAATCACACTCACACCGTCAGCTCCCACATGTCTCCTCTCACAGCTATCCTCTCTCTTCTAGTGCTTATAGCCATCCCTGCTTTGATCTACGCTTTCTTTTTTGCCATGAACTGCCCCCGCATCCCCCTCAGAAGACCTCATCGGCAGCGTCATCATGAATTGAGCAGCAGCAGCAGCAGCAGCAAAGAAGCTAATAAACAGGCGGTGGAGGATGTTTGCAGCAGCGGTGGTGTCAAGTATAGAAAAGACGAGGAGGCGGATCATGAGAAAGAGTACGGCGTCGAGTGCCCGGTTTGTTTAGCGGGGTTTGCGGAGGGAGACTATGTGAGACGGCTCGACGATTGTAAACATTCTTTTCACCTGACCTGTATCGATAAATGGCTGTCTTCTCATTCCAATTGTCCTGTTTGTCGAGCTTCCGTTCCCACTATCCGTTCCAAACAACGTCCCAAGCCACCACCACCACCACCACAACCGGATGATGATTTCCGCCAAGGTCTGCCTGATGCTGCTTCTTTAGTTTAACTGTATATAATCCACCCAAAAAAGGAAAACAAAACAGTTTTTTTCTTTGTCCCCTTAGTACTCTGTGTTAGTACTAGTATATATATTAGTGTTTTAGTTTTTCTAGTTTACATATTAGTTTTTCCTGTCTATCCAGGCCAACGTTCCTGTTTTCTTTCCCTCTGATTCTGAATCTCTGGACCGCGATCAATGTTCCCCATGTAAATTAATTTCCTGGGACACCAAAAGGTTTACAGAGTGTTACAACATAATTTCAATTAAAGCAGTTAATGTGAGGGTACGATTAATTGAGTACGTCGAAAGGAGTTTTGAAAGAAAATGGCGAAATATTCAAGAATGTTTTTTTTACCCGCTGCATAATTGGTACTCTTATTGCTAATTAATTGGGTGAAACAGATTGTGCTACTGGTTACGTGCATGCATCTCAGTTTCGATTGTAAATTCGAAAAGAGTCAGAGTTGGTATAGAATTATATCTATCATCTTCTTCTTATTCAATTCGAGGATACCTTTGGGTCTAATATTTTTGTTACTCAACGAATGCTGTTTAATTTTTTGGGAGATGATAGTTATTATGACTAATGAGACTATGATGGGAAGCATTTTAACATAGCAAATCCAATGACATGATCTCGTTGATCTTCTTTTTTTTTTTTTTTAGTATCTTGTAAAATGTTTTACCGAATCATACCCAGGAAAGTTGCGTGCCAATTTGCGTGAGAGAAGCGGAAGAGCGATGATAATTGATAACTGTTGTGGCATTTTAAAAAAAATACTCAATTTTTAATTAAATGCAAATATTATAAGAGACAAAAAATTGGTAACGATTTTTTTGGAGTTAGTGGCAATTGATTACATTTGATTAATCAACTTTTCTATTAGAGATTAAAGGTTTTCGTAACTTTATAATTCTAATTTAAATAAATTTAATTAGCTAATAACTCCTTTATTTGCCCCTCCTGGGCAGTTCGTTTGGTCACGACAGCCTCTTGGAATTCGTTGTCCAGCTCCCCCACCAGGGATCGAGTCCCAGTGGTTACCGTATTCGGGGGGAAGGGGCCTCTCCTTCCGGACCGGTGTGGGATTAGTTGGGCCCCGTAAGGATTGACCCGGACACCCACTCTGTTAAAAAAAAAAAAAAAAAAACTCCTTTATTTTTCTAGCATATTATTATAACTTATAACTTTTGACTAGTTTTTATCACGAGTGTTGCAGGAAATAGACAGCATACTACAATGTGTGAATCCTGACTAGAAAAAAAGCTGCTGATGCTACTACTACTTATGTACGCTTTGAGAGTTATATGAGTAATAAGAGTAAAACATCTATTTCTTTATTTTTCTATCTCATAGCTTGGCAAGAAAAAATGGGTGTTAGTGGAGCTATCATTGCTTGATTGTATAAGTGATAGTAAGTGTGATTGGGTTTTTGTTCCGGAGAGTGACAAGTTGGAGATTCTGCTGCATCGGAATTAATTCTGTCATGAAAGTTTAAATTACCTTAAAAAAAAAAGATATCTATACCTCACTTCACCGCACTTATGCATTATTATATTTTTATTATTATTTTATTTAACATTTGTATTTTTGTTCTAAGCAGAACAACAACAACCGATAAGCAATTTTTTTTGGGTTTTTATTAGTTTATCCCCTTAAACTATACCTCAACTATCAGTTTAGTCCCTAACGTTAACTCTTAGTCACTTAAGTCCTTGGACTAACGGTCAAATGAGATGACATTTTATAATTCATGTAAAAAGGCATGTTTAGATCCAACTTAATTATAAATGGACAAATATGTCCATAAAACCCTAAAAAATAAATTTCATTCTCAAAAATGCCCTTTATGAAGTGGCCGGACGACAAAACAAAAAAATGAAAACCACTTTTCTAATTTCTTCTTCGTCATTATCAACCCAAACTCTCTCCATTCTCCCTCATATAAACCCCAAAAAGAAACGATAGCACCTTTGCTTTGATCTGAGATAACTGTCTTCTCGCCAATGATGCGACACAACATGAACCAACCTGGAAAATCGTTAGGCGTTATTGGGCTAGGTGGTCTAGGACACTTGGCAGTGAAATTTGGAAAGGCTTTTGGATTGAAAGTCACGGTGTGGAGCACAAGTATATCCAAGAAAGAAGCAGCAGTAATTCTTCTTGGAGCGGACAATTAGGTTGTCTCACCTGATGAATTGCAGATGAGGGTAAGCAACCATCAGCCTGTGATGTACAGGCTTTTGGGTTCATTTTGTTTCAACTAAAGCAATAAAGATGCTGATTCTTTACCACCATCACCCCATATCATTGCACTTCATTATTGATACAGCTTCTGGAGATATTCCATTTGATCCGTACCTTTCCCTGTTGAAGACTAATGGGGTTCTTATTCTGGTTGGCTTCCCAAGTGAAGTAAAATTTACACCACATAGCCTAATCACTGGTACAGTCTTACTTGTTTACATCTAGAAGTTGCTATAGCGGCACCGACGTCATAGGACCTGCATTTTTAGCTTATAAACCGTCACTTCTTGCAGATATGAGAACTGTATCCGGGAGTGCAACCGGTGGAACGAAACAGACAAGAAAAATGTTGGACTTCTGTGCAGCGCACAATATCTTAAACAAGATGTTAAGATTAACAAAATCACAAACATTATAGTCAATCACGCAAATTTCAACCAAAACACAAGATAAACTGATAATTTCTGAGTCAAATTGCCCTTGATTGCATAACCTACTAAGAAGTCCAACCACAACCTAAATGGTAAAACATAACGCTAAAATAAGAAATAACAAGTGTGTTTGGATTGTAAGTTATTTGCCTAAATATATTTGCAAAATTTCATTACAATTTCCAATACATCTTTTTATCTTTCCAATTACCTTTTTATCTCACATACATCACATCACAAAAAGAGTTACAGTAAAAATATCTCAAATAACTTACAATCCAAACACACTCAACGAATTTCCTCCCAAACCCCCAACCATCTATGAATTTACACATTTACTCCTTAATCCCTCCAGAGCCCAATTCACGCAACTCATTTCTTAAGCTTCTTCGCTGGCGACTTGACTTTCTCTGGAGCAACCACTGCAGCAACCACCTTCAGCTTCTTCTTCTCCACATTAGCAGTTCTCCTCCTCTTGGTACCCGCCGCCTCTTTCTCTGGAGCAACAGCCTTCTTCAGCTTCTTCTCGCCGGCAGCAGCAGTAGTAGGCTTCACAGGAGCAACCTTGACAAGGTATTGCACAAAATAAAAAATTTTGTGAACAATTTAAGAAAATAGAGGAGAGAAAGGCCTTCTAATCCTTGTTTTATACTTAAAGCACAAGGGGAGGATATTTTTGTCATAAAAGTTTTCATCAAACTTTAGTTAGTTAGCAGGGTAATTTTTAAATGGGTTACTGATCAATTATCTACTTTGACTTAACAGATGGACTTAAGTGACTAAAAATTAATGTTATGGACTAAACTAATAGTTGGAGCATAATTTAAGGAGGTAAACTGATAAAAACTCTTTTTTTTTTTTTCTCAAAGAAGGGGCTTCGGTTGGTAAAAGAGGTAGAGGGTGGTTGGTGGTGTTATTTATAGTAAAAACCTTATTGGTGCAGAAAACTAAACAGCTACAGCCGCTAAGTAGAAGCCATCACAACCTCTTGAATAAATCTTCGGGTTAATTCCACTTTGTCCCCCCAAACTTTGGACGATAATCCACTTAAATCCCTGAACTTCAAAATGGGACACTTAAGTCCCTAAACTTATAAATACCTCCCACTTAAGTCCCTGAACTTATAAAATGGGACACTTAAATCCCTAAACCCTTATAAAATGGGACACTTCGACCACCAACGGCATTCAGGATTTGTTAACAATTTTCCTTAAGTGGGAGGTATTTATAAGTTTAGGGACTTAAGTGTCCCATTTTGAAGTTCAGGGATTTAAGTGGATTATCGTCCAAAGTTTGGGGGGACAAAGTGGAATTAACCCTAAATGTTCATCACGTAATCAGGGTCTTAGAGTACTTTATAAGATCGGCTGCGCTCAGATCTGAGAGCTGGACTTTTGGGGTTAGATGTCGGTTGGATTCCTTAAAAAAAAAAAAAAAAAAACGACGTCGGCTGGATTTTTCTGGGTCCTTTTTAAACTTCAATTAAGTCAATCTAGAGGCATTTACTTGCCATGAACTAGGACTTGCATTGTGTAGAATTTAAGTCTGAAATTATTATGGCTTTAGGATCCGTTTGGTTGGGGGTAAAATATTTTCTGTGGAAGTCATTTTCGAGAAAATATTTGCTTATCCATCAATTTTCTCGTGTTTGGGTTAGTCCGGAAAATAGTTTACAAAAAATTTATCCCTACTTGGCAGCCTCATGTTTCAAAACAATCATTTCTTCTCTTTCTTCTCTGTTTGGAGCCTTGGATCTCAAGGCAACTATTCCCTCGATTGCCAACCTCTCTTGCTTCACCACCTCACTTCTGGTGGCTTGACAATTATTTAAGCACAAAAGAGAACATAAGAGAGGGGCAGACGAGTTTTTTCGGGATTTAGCCAATTCTAGAGTTGAATATTTAAATATACACAGGAGAAGTTGAAGACTTGGAAATAGTCATTATCCGCCTCTGGCTTTCATCATTAGAAGCGAAGGAAAAGGGTGGGATGGGTTATGCGTTTGGGGGAAGAATAAAGACATTTTGTTGAAAGAGAGGGTTGAGGTGGCCACTGACGGAGGCGGTGATGGAGTGGTAGTATTTTTCAACTTAATTTGAAAATCTTTTGTGGGAAAATATTTTACACTGAAACAAACAGACCCTCAGTTGAATTCTTTCTCCGTCGTCTAATGACTCTAATCTTGGAGTTAGGTTCTTCCAGAATTCAAAGTAAACCACTAGCAGTTGACTTGAACTCGCCGGACAAGGATCCTAAGTTGTTTTGGAAGGCACTTTTTTCAAGTAATTTTTTTTTTTTACCCTCTAGCTATGAGGGAAGTGGAGTTTATCAGATGCAATTTAGATTTAAGTTACCAAACATGAAAAAACGGCCATTTTAAGGCCCGTTCTTTCTTTTGCATGTACCTTAATCCCAGCCAAAAAAAAAAACTGTGCAAACAGTAACGAAAGTAAAATGTCCTTCAGTTCATCCCTCTTAAAAGCAGGCCAGAAAATGGTTTTGAAGTTGATTCACCGATTACTGGCCCACCTACAATGGATAAGAAAGAGTAGTATTCAGGCTATGTTTGCCTTCGTTTGATTCGAATGAAACGTTGGACGATAAATGTGACTGGCGTGTTTGTGTCCAGTCCAATTCCAAAATACATCCATTGCAAATTGTGCCCAACGGATCTAATATCAGCTCAATTTTTTTTCCCCCCTGACGTCGGGAACGAAAGGGAGGGTAAGAAATCAGTTCAAGATACATCGGCCATATTTCATATAAAAATACTTTGAATTTTTTTGAAATAATTACTATAACACTTTTTGTAATGTAATGTATAAATGATTAAAAAATGATTAAAAAATAAAAAAATATATAAAATATATAAAGCAAATTATTTTATTTGAAATCACCTCAATCCAAACAAACCCAATGAATTTTTTCATACCGCAGTCATGCTCATCCACAATGGTTCCGTCTACCAGATAGTGTTTGGTTGAAAGGAAGGGTATGAAAAAATGAGGGAAAATTAGTTATGTTTTTCACACCTACCTGCTGCATGCATTCTGTGTCCTGCACAGCCTTGTTTGAACAGCAAGTTTTCTCGTTTTTAGTAAATATATTTTTCAATCATTTTTTTATCTTATATATATCAAATTGTTACAATAATTTTTCTATACAAATCCAAAAAAATGCAATCCAAACAAAGATTTTAAGGAGAAATGGTGATTAGGCGCAAAAATTGTAATAACTGTCACTAACTTTTTATTTTCTCTAGCCAAACATATGTTCAGGAAAAAACCACGTGACTTTTTCCCTCACAGCAAATTACTCCCATAAATAAACGACCAAAAAAAAAAAGCAAAAAAGGGTTTCTGTACAAACCGGGTCGGATCGGGGTTTAGAGCCTGAATACCGCCGACAATTCAGAGTCCGTTCCTCCGACACAACAGAATCTCTTTCCTTCCACTTTCTTGTCCAAATTCAAATCAACCTCCGAACCGATCCCAGTGTCCCACACACACACACACACACCCCTTTAAGCCTATTGTTGGGTTTTGAAGGTTTCCCTTTAAGCCTAAGCTACGTCAACAATCAAACACCAAACTCGCTCCTTCAAATTCAATGCAGTATTGGGTAAAGTCTACGGCCACCACCAGCACCCCACCCACCACAGCCCACAGTCTGAATTCTTCATTAAACTTTACTTCCCTCGTTACGTTCTCCGTAATACAAAAATCCTCTATTATTACCTTAGGAGAAGGGACAAATGAAAGAAAATCCATTTACCAAACGAACCCACAGAAAATGCTCAATTCCTTTGATTCTCGTATCCCTTTTGGCTCTGCTGCTAGTAGTCAAGCTAATTTCATCCCATTCTTCATCATCTCCAGCTGACCAATTATCGGGTTCACTTGCCCCGGATTTTGGCGAAGCTTTAAAGTTAGATGCATTACCTGAGCTTCCTCGATTTGCCTACTTACTTTCCGGCACCAAAGCCGAGGTAGGCAGTCTTAGACGGCTGCTTCAGGCTGTGTATCATCCCCGGAACTACTATGTGTTGCATCTCGATTTGGAAGCATCCGATGCTGACAGATTGGAGCTCGCAAAATTTGCCAAATCCCAGGTGGTCATCAGGAAGTTTAGGAATGTGGTGGTGATAGGGAAGGCTGATTTGGTCACTTCCAAAGGGCCTACCATGATTGCTTCAACTCTTCACGCCGTTGCCATTTTGTTGAAGCAGGCTCAGAACTGGGACTGGTTTATCAATCTTTGTGCCTCTGATTATCCTCTAACCCCCCAAGATGGTTTGTGTTCTTTTTATCTCTACAATATATGTTGTTCATTGACCTTCCGACATTTTGTTCTGTTGCTTACTACAGACTTCTTAAACTATTAATTCTGTAAAGTCTCTATTTAATCAGTAGCATATTGGATTAAGATCAATAAATTTGCTGAAGTCAAAGATATGTGGGAGATGGATACACGCTTAACTTGTTTGATCTCGATATGACTCTTGTGTTTAAGCTATTTATACGACTAAAGGGTTGCAAATGTGACATTCCGCTGATTACATAGAGATTTGGGATTTTGAAATTTGGAGTGAAGCATATAGTCAAAAGGGTCGCATCAGTATTGAAAAGCAGATAGCTACTAGTTGATTTGTTCTTTTCCGAGACAAATTCTTACGTTGCTTTGACTGACTAGGCTTCAATTCCTGTTCATCCTGATTTGGTATAAGTTGATTACCAGACTGAAATTAGTGTGAGTTAAATATGACTGTGGCCATTCTTACTCTTGCGGATCACACAAATGCAAGCACATATATGGTGCTAGTGCCGATTTTCGTGTAGTTTCATTTCCTTTGCTTCATTAGGATTGTGTAAGTGATTTAAGGGAAGTTAAATGTATCCCTATTTCCTTATAAATGATAGGACTGTGAGGTCCTGATCATGTTGGAGGACAACTGAGGGTAAGAGAGATTGAATCCATCCATTCACACTTGTTCGTATTATCTTGATTTAGGAGCTGACAGTGTAATACTGAGTCATATTACTCTTCATTATTTTCTCAATGTAGAAAATAAGGGGGAAAATTCAATTAACTTATAAGTCTTCAAATGCATGTCTAACAACATCAAGGGGAACGTAAGGGTTTGTGGTTTTGCACTGATAAACATGCGGACAGAATAACAGAGCACTTGTTATTACTAATTTTTTCATTTCTTATGAGATTTTAAACTGTTTACTTTGTATTGGAGGATGTCAAAACTATTGCCGTGGAAGTACGATTTTATTGTGCATTTATTGCTTCTTTTTTGCAACAAACAATGATGAAACACTTGAAAAATGGATGAACATTATTTTTATCAGATATGACCTGTATATTTTCCTTGAGTTCATGAGTTACCTCATTCCCATTGGCGTGATTATGAGCTATTTGTGGATAAAAGATGTGGAAGGATTTTGCCTTTGATATTCATGTTAAGCAAAACACGCTTATCTTGGTGCAGATATCCTGCACATCTTCTCATTCTTGCCCAGGGACCTGAATTTTGTTGAGCACACAAGTGATCTTGGTTGGAAAGAGTGAGCTACCCTGGACTTCTTACTTGTCTCCTGGAATACCATTTTCTTTTGAAAGTGCTCCTTGTTGTCTTGGCAGTTGAAATATTCTAAAACATATATTGTATGCACTTGCAGGTTCCAGAGAGTGAGACCTATAATTATAGATCCAGGCTTATATCATTCTAAGAGATCTGGTGTATTTTGGGCCAAGGAAAAGCGATCAGTGCCTGCTTCTTTCAAGATATTTATGGGTTCGTCTTTGGAACTACTTCTGATCCTGGTTGTTTATCCTATTCATTAAAAAATTGAATCTTATGAGAATTTGTCTTTCTTAGATGATTTACGCCCTCTTAGTAATGCTAATGTGTTTGCTATTGTGGTCACTGTAATTGCCTGGGTTAAGGTCTTTATCTTTACATAGAGAACTAACTCTCTTTAACCAGTAGACAATATAAAATTGGTAATTAACCATTATTTATCTATTATATACATCAAGGTAAAGATTTTCCTCTTCTTCTTCCCCTTTCCTTTTTTCCTTTTTTTTGTTGGGGGGAAGGGGGGGTTGGGGTGTTAACGCTACGTAGAATCTTTTGCCAATTTGCAGATTCAATTTTTTCCTCAGGGTGGGAAGTACATAGACTATGAATCATCACTTGACATGCTTACAAACTAGTTGAGGTTGTAACAAGGTCCAAGAGTAAACCACTAGCTAGGGGTGCGCCATGGATTGGAATTCTGCTGGCTTGGCTTAAAGGTTACGGATTTAATATATAGCCATAGACATATTTTTTTTCACATTTACCACAGCTTGGCTGGGACTGTCTTTTTGCGTTAATCTCTCTCTCTCTCGGTCGGTCTCTCTCTCTCTCTCTCTCACACACACACACACACACATGCAAACATGCTCGTAATGTATATATTTTCTCATCAGCTCCTGCTAAAAATCATACATGTCCTAATTAAATAGTTTTTTTCCTAATTAAACATTTTGACGTGCATGAAATGTGTAGAAAGTCCAAGAAGCAATAGTGACCTCGTATTCATCCAATATGGGAGGTTTATGGTGACTGGTTTGAGGTTGGAAAAGTAGTTCTTCTTTTGTGTTAGAGTATAGGGACAGCAAAGAGAATTTACTTTCATATCGTTAGTTGATTGCGGAGCTAATCTGCAGTGCTCATCTTGCTACTTGTCGAGTCTTTGTAGCCTTTGTTATTTTCATTGTTCAAAAAGCTAGCAAGTGCAGACTTCAATTTCAGATTTTACTTTTTAATGTCGAATAGAAAAGACCGGATAAATGGCTTGTCTAACTGTAGTCACGACCTAAATTTAGAACAGTTCTAAGTTCACCCAAGTTTTCACCCCCTTTTTCACCTTTATCTGATCTCAGGATCTTCATCAGTGGTGCTTACTAGATCATTTCTTGAGTTTTGCATTTGGGGGTGGGATAATCTCCCCCGCACGCTGCTCATGTACTACACAAATTTCCTGTTGTCCCCAGAGGGCTACTTCCACACTCTGCTTTGTAATCATAAAGATTTTCAGAATACAACTGTGAACCATGACCTGCATTATATCAGATGGGAGGACCCTCAAAAGCAAAATCCCATGAATTTAACGCTGGAACATTTTGATGACATGGTCCAAAGTGGTGCGGTATTTGCTCACGGATTTGGCAAGGATGACCGGGTTCTGGACAAAATCGATACCGATATTCTCAGGAGATCCAATGGCCAATTGACACCCGGGGGCTGGTGCGTAGGAACTTCTGGTTCTGACAAAGATCCATGTAAAGTTTTTGGTGATCCAGGTGTGATTAAACCATCTGGAAGTTCAAAAAGATTGGAGAAACTTGTACTGAATCTCCTTGATTCTGAAAATTTCAGGTCAAGACAGTGTAAATGATATTTAGAAATTCATTTAGCGTAGGAGTTGTTTCTTCATTATTCAAATCCACAGCACTACTACCCTGCAATTTTGATGATCGCTTGAAGCTGCATATAGCACGAGCGCATGATAGGGACCCGGAAGTATCATCCTGGTGAAGGTGAAAAAGGGAAACAACGCATCTCCAAATTGGAAAGTTCAAGGACAAAAGCGTGTGTCGTAATACTACAAGAAACTCCAGACAGATGAAATGGGCTCCTTTCTTTCAGATCAATTTGTTTGAATTCAAGGAAAAGAAAGAGGGTGCAGCCCGTAACAGTGCTGAAGATGACATATTTTCAGGTATACAAAGAAAAGTAAAGAAAATTTGTGGTTTCACAGAAAATAAAACGAAGAATGTAAATTTTCAGAAATAAATTTGACCTCCAATTAAACAAACTCTTGAATCATTACGGTCTAAAATCCAGAATTTCGGATGTTAGAGTCGGAGGCTGGACTCGGTATGGGCTGTGGACTAGGCCGCAATGAACATGGACCATGAAGATGTGGCAGCGGAGAGGGCCAGTTGGACATACAAAACATGTTGGAATTGTAATTCATTTTGGAATGTCCGATAGTAGAGCACTGTGAACACATATTGATGATTAAACTTTAAGGACCAAAGCAATGTTTTATTTATCAAGAAAAACTATTAGGTGATTTTCAGAACAAATGTATAGTTTTTTGCCCTCCACAGAATATGTTTGTAACTTTTAGTACACCTCAAATATTCCTAAAAAGAAGGGTTAATTCCAACAATCCCTTTCAAAATTCCCTATTTTCACATTGCCTCCCTGAATTTTTAATTAAACCAATCTACCCCCCTTGTAGAATTGGATTTGAAATCTCAATATTTGGTTGAATCGGTAATATGGAAAAGTACATGGTTTCATAAAATGACCAAATTAGCCTTGAAGTTCTTAGCTACCAAACGTTTTAATTACTTATTCTTGATGAAAAAAATTTGTAAAACAATCTAATTATTTTTTATATTACTAAAAGTTCTAATGTTGTACAGCTTTGTATTATCTTTTTTTTTTTTTAGTGTTAGCAGGAGGACTCAAACCCGAGATCTCTTGCTTGCACTCCCTCCCCCCATACCACCCAACCCATCCCTCCCCTCACGTACAGCTTTGTATTATTACAATTGAAATTTATTTAAATAAATATTAGTGTATAATTCCTATTTTTTGTATTTCTATTAACACTGAAAAATATATTGGAAAAATGTGATGGTTAAGCACAATGTATTTTATGTTCCGTTCAAAAACTTTTATCCTGAAGTTCATCTTGACTTATTTTATTAGTTCAAAAGTTCATTCAAAGCTTTCTTGTGAAATTTTATATAGTTTACAACACTATGCCCATTGCACATGACAAGTTCAGCCCAACCGGAAATTAGCAAGCCCAACCCAATTATAATTGACTGATAAAACTGTAATAACATAGAGGGTGAATTTGTTAAATTAAATATTCAAGGGGCAATGCGAGAAAAAGTTATTTTCTGAAGGCGTTTATTTGAATCAATTCTAAAATTAATTGGTCTGAAAATCATCTACCACTAATTAGGTTCCAATGAAGGCCAAATAAGCAAAGATTAGGCTGAAATAGCAAAGAAGAATGGAGGAGGGTTCACAGGTTGGTTTCGTTGTTTTCCCCTTTCCGGAGGACTTAAACTTCAAGTTGTTTGAACCTTTTTGACGTGCTTTGGACTCTACAAAGTTCCTTTATTTTTTTTCCTTCTGCATCATCCGTTAGTTTAGTTTATGCATATAATCAAACTTCCGGCTCACATAATTTTGAAGCCTTGATCCTTGATTTACAAAATTTCAACATCTTCCGCTGCTCCTGCCTGATTTTCTGAGTTAATAGTAGAACCTCACTCCTGGTTGTGCTTGTTACTTTGTTAGGATCTTTATGTGAATTTGCTCATGATACAGAATTTGGGGCACATCCCGTTTCCATGCCAATGAATGAATCAGCGAATTGAAAGGGAGGAAGGAAGAAGAAAAACACAAGTGAAGAAGAAACTACTAGATGAGCAGGCAAAAGTTCGAGTTGTAGCCATCACAAACAACGCAAGGCCGAATGCAACCCCAAGAAGACTGACCTTTCCCTTAGAAAAGCAAAATTATTTCTATTGTTATAATAATAATATCTATCTCAGTTAAGGGGGTTACCATATATAGGGGGGGTTAGTTTGCTTAATGGACATGGAATCGAAATCTTAACGTGGGAGGAGAGAGCACTATCAACTCTCAAGTCTCGACTGATCAACTCTGTCTCGATCGGCCCCTCCAGTAGCAGCCACAGCTCCCAAATAGAAATATCCTCCCACTTCTTTCTCTTAAAAATAAAGAATGAACAGTCACTACTTTTCCCATGCAGGAGCACAGCCACTAGTGTAATATATATGTAGTCTTAGTTAAGCACCGCAAGACAGCATAAACAAGAAGCTTAAAGGTTAAGAAAGGAGACATGGCCCTCTCGAAACACTAAAAAGTAGTAGTAAAACAAAAGACTATGACAGGGTGAGGACAAACAAGGACTCGATCAATATTGTTAACAATATGATAAAGAGCATATGCATGATTGTGTATAAATACACACCATAAAGCCCTATCCTTTATTTTTAGCTCATTATTCTCATTCCTCCCCCTTTATTTCCCTCTCTCTATCTCTCTCCTAGCAAACCCTTAGCTGATGCGATTCTCCACTAGAGAGCTCCAAAAAACACATCAACCTTTACAAAAAGAGAAAGAAAGATCAAATTAGAACCATGGTTTTTTCTTCCATTCCAGCTTATCTTGATCCAGCCAACTGGCAACAGGTATGGGTTTTTCTTCAAGTGTTACTATGCTTTCAATCCATGGCCGCTTCTTTGCCAAAAAAGCAGCTTGTTCAAAAGATAAAAATATTCCCATCACTTTTTTCTTTAATTACGTCTTCGTCTTCTTTAGTTTTTGCACATCTTTTTTTTTTTTTTTTTTGAATATACACACCAGATTAATTATAAGTGGTGGCGGTATATCATTTTCTGCTATTAAATTTTCGTTTCTTAAATCTTGAGGTTGTGTTGTACTTGTAGCCATCCAACCATCAAGCCGGGAATAGCAGTGGAAACCATCCTCCGCTTCAACCACCAGCGCAGCAACAGCCAGTGCCTTCTTTCCCACCTGCTCAGCCTCATGCAGGAGGTGGGCCGGGTGCGGTCTCTATTAGGCCCGGCTCCATGGCAGAACGAGCCCGGTTAGCTAACATACATATGCCAGAGGCAGCCCTAAAGTGCCCCCGATGCGAATCATCAAACACCAAGTTTTGCTACTTCAACAACTACAGTCTCACACAGCCTAGGCACTTTTGCAAGACCTGCAGAAGATACTGGACTAGAGGAGGAGCTCTTCGAAACGTTCCTGTTGGAGGTGGATGTAGGAGGAACAAACGAACTAAAGCAACTAGTTCAAAATCTCCTGTCAGCAGTGCTGATCGCCAAACCACCTCAAGTTCCACGGGCACTGTTTCCTCTAACAGTACCCCATCTGCTAATGTGTTAGGCCTCACACCTCAAATTCCACCTATGCGGTTTTTATCTCCGTTGAGCCAACTCAGTGATCACTACAGCCCTGCTGGAGACATTAGCTTGAACTACGGCGCAAATAATTCAGCTCCATTGCTGGGGACAAGCGAGATGAACTTTCATATAAACCCTAATAATCTGCTTAGCTGTGGACTTGGTGGTGGAGTGGCTTCCCTTCTACCAGGTGGCGGCATTGAGCAGTGGCGGTTGCAGCAAGCCCAGCAGTTCCCTTTCTTGGGAGGGTTGGAAGCATCCCCACCCGGATTGTACAGCCAACTTCAAGCAAGTAGCGTCGAGCCCTCCGGATTTGTAGGTGAAACGAGCCATCACCATGTGAGGCCTAAACTTTCATCTTCCATTCTGACTCAGCAAGCTTCAGTTAAGATGGAAGATAATCATCAAGAGTTGAACTTGTCAACGCAACTTATGGGGATTCCGGGAAATCATGATCAGTGGAACGGTACTGCTGCGGCTTGGACAACAGATCTTGCTAGTTTTAGCTCTTCTTCTACTACAAATCCCTTATAGCATGTAGAAGTACATGGTGAAGTTATTAGTTATCCCACCAGCGAGCAGTCTAATGGTGAAGCTCTATGAATTTAGTGACTAATTAAAGCTTCCACATAACTCCTCTATACTCATGTTTCGCGGGGTGGTTGAATGATTTCAGTTCTATGACTCGTGAAGGAATAGGTCTTTCTCAGATTGACCAGAAACCCTAGAGCTTGTTAGGTTCATGTTTAGTCACCCATTTCCGTCTTATGTCTTTCTTTCACTTCAGTTTTTTTATTTTTCTTTCGTTATGTTAAACAACCTCGAGAGGGTAAGAATCTTAGATGATGTAGCTTTGTGGTAGAAAATGAAGCTTTAATTTCCTAAGCAGTTCAAAGGGCTGAGCTGAAGCCTGAATCTGTTTCAAGTTATTAACATCATTTGGTACGTTCTCATGCATCCTCTGAAATAGTGGTCCGTTGTAACAAATGTCTGGTGAACCGAAGCAACAATCTTTCAGTGATGAAATATGTGACTCAAATGAAGCTTATGCCATTTATATTTAGTGCTTTTAGTATTCTTTTATAGGCTAATTTTCTGATTTCTCTTCTCCAACACCGGTTCCTTGCCGGCTTAAGCCATGCGTAATTTCATTAAGTGTGCCACTGGAGAAGAAATAATATTTAACTGATTGTTATGTAGTTATAGTATGCAATCAATGGAGCACAGACGTTTTTGTTGGCATATATAATCAGTTTTTCCTAGTGTTTGAATCAGATATCTTCTTTACCTGCCAATGGGGTTACCTGCAGATTATCAATCGGTTGTTTAATTACGTTCAATTGAAGAGCATTTGGGGTTATAGTTATAATTGGTCAATTTTATGATTGGTTTCTAATGAGTGTCCATCTTTAGTACACCTCAATCACACCTAAGCTACCATATGAATTTAGACATTAACAGATACTACCCAATCTTACATTTATATGTTTTTCCTAATTAACATTACTTTTCCAAAATGAGTAAATTTTATATACACTGACGGTGTATACATTATCACCATTTGATTCATGATATGTGTGTAAAAGTTGAATTTCAAAATCAAATTTTGCATAGTTGTCTTTCATTTAACGCTGATAGTGTATACACCATTAGTGTAGGGAAGATTAATCCTTTCAAAATATGAACTTTTGAAATCTATCTTGATGAGCACTCGTTAGAGACCCTTGACTTGGGTTCTAAAGATATTTATCATGGATATAGTATTGTCATAACTTCTATGTATGTGTCATAAAGTTGCATGGTTATTGGAATTCTGGGAATTATTTAAGATTAGCAGCAAAAAAATGAGAAAGAAGAAGTTATTGAAGCATTCATGAAATTTAGCAAAACGCATTCATATGCTTTCAATTCGCAGCGGCTGTTAAGCACACAGCAAGCGACCTTTTCTAACT
The DNA here is from genome assembly GCF_003713205.1 of Coffea eugenioides. Classification (NCBI taxonomy): domain Eukaryota; kingdom Viridiplantae; phylum Streptophyta; class Magnoliopsida; order Gentianales; family Rubiaceae; genus Coffea; species Coffea eugenioides. The sequence goes on along the minus strand of NC_040040.1, from coordinate 3,482,489 downwards.
CGTCATTATCGTCAAAAGAAATCTGAACTACTTAGTTTTATTGAGCACAAACGCATGAAACTCAACAAGGGTGAAGTTTCTAAATTACCAGAATGTGGTGAACATATAAGTCCTGATCTTTCGCCAATTTGGTCGTAACTTGCATTGGAATTGGACTGAATAATTTAGCTGCTAGGGTTGTTACTGGACCTCTGAGCATTGGCAATGTGAGATCCCAAGGAATAATTTTTTTTTTTTTTTTTTTGCTGCTGTTGATCCCCACATTTGGCATGGGAGGATTCCGAGTAAGTTACTCTCCTATGAAGTATGTCAGGTGGGTGCAGACTCATCATCTCGCCCCTGAAAAGAGTCATTTGCCTAATTCTTTCCATGTTCGTAAGGGGGCTTAGTGGCTCAAATGTCCCAAAGTACTAATTGTTAACAGACAAACGGGGATGATCCAAATTATCCACTTTCGTACCATCCCTTCTATTCTCGAGGAAATCAACCTGGAAACTAGTACGTCTCTTTTGTAGCAATCCAGATATTTTTACGTAATTTTCTAATAAGAACAAGAGAGAGAGAAAAATGAGTGTAACCAATGATTCCAAAATAAATACGGGTTGGAGTGATCCCCGCTTCTTTAAGTGATCGAAGCAACGAACTAAAAATGATGAGCAAAGGAATAAAGTAGAAAATGACGTGGATAGTTGGAGAGGCCGAGAAAGACAAATGCAGAACCGACACCGGGTTCTTGAAAGATGCCAAAATCTTCTCCGCTGACGAGGGAGTGCCATGCAAATTTTCCTGTGCCCCTCCTCCTTCTATAGTACAATATACATTGTCCTGTGTTCCAAATTCCCATTTTCCAATTCCCGATGCTGTTGTTAATTGTTAATCTAATAATCTTCCCCGGGGCTTCAGATTCAGAATCCAAAGTTACGTTACAATTGTCTCGACCTCTGTTCCCCAAGAATCACGTGAAAAAGGAAAGGAACAATGCATGAGAAGAGGAGAGCCATCAGCATTTTGAGTCAAAGCTGAAGAAGAAGTCCGCCTACTATTAATCAAAAATTGTTCTTTTACTTGTTTGCTGCACGCGATTGGGACTCGCGTGAAACTACTCAAAATCTCTCTTTCTGTGTACTATGTCCCCAGTCTTTTACTTTATTAAATAAATTCGAAGATCCTTTTTAACGATTCTGGGCTTCCTTCGCTGTTTCCTGTGTATCCATAAATTCATGCCTCTGACAACATTGAAATCTTTTTTTTGTTTGGTCCAAAAATTTTGAAGTACCAGTAGCGTAGCGTTAATCCGCTTTTGGTCCAGTTCAGCATCTATGCTTTGCCATGCCTGCTTTTTCGTACCGCAAGTGCCGGGGCTTGTGATCATCGGTCCATTCTTTTATCAAAATCGCTACTAGAAATTAATACGTACAATAATATTAATACTTCTTTTAAGTTGTAACATAACTATGTCGATAGGCTCTGCAGAATCGGCCGGCCTCCGGCCGTACGGGCAAAAGCTCTAAACAACACTCCATACTATGCAGTTCTTAGACAGTTAGTCGAAGAAGATAAACTTTAGCATGTGCACCGTTGCCTGCCTTTACAGTCTTATTCAGCGTTTTACTTTCTCGTATTCTACGCACAAGATTACTGATAAATCATCCTGATTACCGGGAAGGGCCTGTTCCCTGAGATGATCAATGTTTTCCATTTAGCTTCTGTTGTTGGTGACATTTTCGCTTTGTAGCTGATGAGGATACCGAATCAATCATTTTTAGTACTCTTGTCTTATTCCTTCTTTTTTTTTTCCATTTTCGTTATTTTCAGTGCTGTTGTCATTCACCTTGTTATAGGGTAATCAGAATTAGTGGTCGTGAATCGTGTGCGCGTATTCTTCTTCTCTTTAATCTTTTGCTGTAGTCAAAATGGGATTAGAATTTTATGGTTTAATTAATTAGAAGACTAAAACTTAACGGTCAATAGTCGAAAGGCAAAATGTTAAATTTCCTAATAGTTTGACGGCCACTGCAGCATTTTGCCCCGGTTAAAATTCGCCTAACTTGTTGTAAAGTGTCGAATCTTCCTTGAGCAAAAATAAAAAAAAAAGAAAAAAGAAAAAATCGCTAAGGATTATGTTTTGGCATTAAGAGAACACGACCCATTTAGATCTTGATCGTCCCTTGATCAATTTGGTTTCTAGCATATTCAAAATTTTTCCTCCAAGGACAAATTGTCGTGAACTTAACTTAGTAATTGCTAGCATTAGAGGATGAAAAAAGACAAACCGAGCGTGCATGAAGTTGTGATAATTAATGGCTCAAGTAAGACATCAAAAATCAGGAATAAGTTGCGTTCAAAATACTATAGGCTGGTTATTTGGATCCAGATGTAGAATAAATCACACTATTAATTAAGAAAACAAGTATACAATAGTTCAATGACACCAAGCCCCAAGCATGAAATACAAACAATATACAACATTTAACGATTCACCTATCTCTATGTACAGAAGCATGCACAAGAATATAACTTTATATAATTTCTTTCATCTCCTAAAAACTCTCCTTCTCTGACCCCATGTATCATGCTACATGCTGCCCCCTTCATGTACTACTTCGTAGTATGTCAACTTTCACTTATTTATAAGTAACCTTGCTTGGCCAATTTTCAAGTAATTATAGGAAATAACGGTTAATTCTTAAACTTATGTAAAATGGGAAATAATTTCTAATTTTTAATTCATACAAATAGAAAAATTGCTAAACTACTACTTCAAGTAACTAAAATAAGTAAGAAATTAGTTATTTTCACACAAAACAGGATTTCCTACCTAGAAAAAATTAAGCTAAATTTCTTAACACTGGTTATATACTTGCGCACACACTATGGGAAAAAGGGAAAAAAAATTTATGTGACACGGTAGAGTACAACGTTTGTGGTGCTTCTACTTGTAGTACTTTGGTTTTTTATTTAATATTTTTTTCTAGGTTCCAGCCATAATTCTTGATCCCCCGAAGGAAGGGAATCTTTGGATTGGGTCGGTGGTGCATGCTTTTTCGAGAACCAAGGCTGATTGGCCGCTTATAACCCTGGACGAATAAAGCGATCCAGTCACACCCAAATTTTGGTCAAGTGAATTGGTGTTTGGGGTGGGGAGATCCCCAAATCTCCAAAACCCAAAGGAAAAAATCAGTCTTGGGTAGTAGATCTCGCAATGTCGCACTAAATTCCACTGCTATATATAAATGTCTCGTAATAAGATACTTATACGGAGAATATTATTACATTTGTGGGCAAAAAAGTGATGGAAATGATCGTGTAGTTGATTATCGGTCGGTTGATGGTAATCAATAGCAGTAGGTCTCTACGCCGTACGTCCTCAACCGGCCAGAGATCCCGAGACTGTCGAGTTTCGGCACCCAGACCCAAAAAAAATCGGGGGGAGTATTTCCTGTACGCTTGGAAGGAGGAATGAATGTACTTTTGTGCGACCGTTGCGTCCTGTAGAGTAGAATAATTACGGCTCGGAAATCCAAGCCCAGGCTACCTGCGTGGAAACCATCCAATAAAAACACCGCACCCGCCCGACGGACGACGGATGTTTGATACATGGAGTGATTATTAAGAAAGATGAAAACACCACTGCCAGCTGCTAATACATGAGCATAATTTTTTCTTTTTCTGGGTTTGTTTGAAACCGTAGACAGGGATGTTAGTCTGGACTATATGAGGGTTATTCGTTAATCGGTGGGGTGGTTTCGAGTTTTTATCGCCCGCCTTTTCTACATTTTTCTTTATTGAAAATTTCCCCAGATAATTTTTCTGAGTAAATATAGGTTTTAGATGAGTTTTCAAGTGCGGCGTGTGTGATGAAAGAAGCTGTACAATCTCTGTATCAGCTTTTATCGCTTTTTTTTTTTTTGTGACGTTCCTCATGTGGCACAGTTCACTCTAAGTCCATTGATTGAACCACTTGATGTTCAAATTGAACTAAGGTCAGTAAAACTAATCCAGCAAAGTTCTGTATTTGGCTCAAGTTTGACTCCATTAGAGTAGAATAGAATAGAAGGTAACTAAGATCGGAAGAATAAACAAACGAAGATTAAACATTGAGCATTAATCATTATAATTACACTCCTCAACCGTGTGTGAGATGGGGTCATGGAATTAATAACCATCTTAGTATATATAAAGCGGGAGGAAGCCGTTTGGTGTAAATAAACTGTATCATTTAGTGTATTGCTTAATCTACCTTATTTTGAAAGGTAATTACATTATTTAACTGCCCACCCGACAATCTCTCTACATCTGTTGAATTAATTACCATTTCTCCGAGGGAAAAAATACCACCTCTTTAAAATACTAAAATAGTTGAACTATTTTAAATTATTATTTTTTAATAAAAATAATAATACTAATCCTTTTTAAATTTTGTTATTAATTACACACGCATTGGCTGTGTCCTCAATCGGTAGTTTGGGTAACACACGTACTTGAAGAGATTCCAAGTTAGAAGCTGGAATCTGCAAGCCACGACTCACGAACAGTGCTACACTTGTCTTCAAACCAGACTCCTCTTCAACCTCACACGGTCCGGATTTGGTTTCTCACCCGTGGATTATCTCTCGATTCTCCACAATGCACATAAAATGTATCTTTATTTATTAGCAAGGGACATGATTGTTTTAAATTTAATTAATTTTAAATCTTGTTAATAAATGAAAACACATGCATTAAAATTAGTTTGCATGAAATTTTGACATAATCCACTAGAGATGAGCCAAGTTGCCCACCTTGGTGGATCTCGCTATTCAACGTTTTATGGCTCTCAATTATTCTACAACTATACTAACTACTGAGGTTACTTACTCGAAATCCCACCAGCTACTGAGGTTACTTACTTTCGGGTTCACTTGGTCCGTGAGCGCGGTTAAACAAAATTGCTTTTACCATCAGTTTGAGGTCTCCAATTCATTGAAGAAAATGAATAATTAACCACTCTTTCTTTGTTGCTTTTGCTTGTAATTTGTTCTTCTTGTTCTTTGGTGCTTGATCTACCAAAAAAGCAGTTAAAAAATTGCTTTATAAATATGTTTAGAAATAATAACAAAATAAAAAAAATGTTTTACTAATATGTTTACGATTAAATATTTTTTTTCTTTTTATAAATCATGACCAAACCAAAAAAATCCCCGATCTATGTCTGTCCCTTTCTTTTTCTCCATCCTCGTTCTGGATGCTGCTGGATTTCCTTAGGGTGGAAGAATTTGGTTGGTAGTTGGTTTCACTGTTTGATCTTTCTTGTTCGGATGCACAGATTAATTGTGAGAACATAGGCACTGTTGATGAAAGACAAGTACAAGGCATCCTATGTTTACTGCCGGCCTTTTACATTTCCTAAAAGATGGAATTGACCTGCATATCAATTTTGTAAGCAATCCTAATCGGGTTGGTTGGGAGATGATCCAAAACTATTCGATTCTCGAATTAAGTACGATTTGATAAAAATTTGTTTGAAATGTGTTCGCCAATTAATTTAAGTCAAGTTTAAATATTCGATAGCTTTCAAATACCATAAAAAGTTCGATCGAATTTGATTCGATAAATAAATGAATCAAATTCAAACAAAATTTTAAACTCGATAAAATAATCAAACAAACTTGTAATTGGATTCATTTACACCTCTAAACCCTAAACACTTTCGCTGGAACTGGAAGGGCACTAAACGGTCCTTTGAAATACTCTGGTACAAGCTCTTACTTTTGTTGAACGTAATTGTTGGGCGTTTAAACACTTGGGACGACCCAACTAAGAGGCCCTTCCACTCTAGATGAGCGACTCTTTTCTGACTTATCCTGATGTTAGATATTTAATTGTATTATTCGACACAGTCTGCAAATCACCAAAATGATTTAGATTCCATCATCCTACCATCGATTTTCGTCCTCTTGTGCATGCCACGAACGGATGAAATAAATACGCATTAGTCCTTTTCCACTCGCGACAGCCTACAAGTGCAAATGCCTAAAGTGGCGATAAAGACTGAACTTGATGGATGACTGAAAGATTAGCAAACTCCAGAACCTTGACGGTCACTTGATAGATATGAAGCGCTAACAATTGGAATTTTGTTGATTACTTCCTTAATTGGCACAAAACAGAGGGAGGACTTTACCGCTTTTTATGTCTCATTTGAATCTAGAATTCATGCAAATTGATCACAATAGTTTGTGAAAGAACGTAAATTTGCCCTCAATAAGTTGCCATTTAACAGCTATGTTCGGCATAGCCTTTTAATTCTTCATTCCACGAGGCTGCTACTTAACTGGCACGAAACCCTCTCAAGTGTTGCTGATGAGCTCCACTTCCACCTCAAAAAAGTATTTGCTCAGCCAACCAATTATCCAGCCGTCTACTTTTTGTTATGTCGGAAGCTGAAACGGGCCAAATGGCTAAAGGGCTTATCTTCTGCATCTGTACCACAGCAAATCATCATTCATGTGTGGAGGATACTCAGCAGACAACGAGATCTTTCTACATTTCAAGATTGTTGAAAAATGAAAGGATGAATAAACTTTCCAAGTGTATAACCAGTTGAGTTACTGTTTCTCATTCAAAAGCAGAAAACTCACAGTTTCGAGTATCAATGGTCCAAAAACAGATTGTCAGTAACGTTCCACACGAACCATCTGATTACTTTTTGACAAACTTCGGTATTCCTGATTGATTTCTTCGGGGTTAAGTCGAAGCTGCTGGTTTATACAACCTAAATAATTCAAACAACTTTTAAAACTTGCCTTTTTTTTCCCCTTACGATAAGGGAGCTTTACAGTAGCGTCACCCTCACTTTTATGTTGAAGGTAACAGCCCCATGTCCCTCTTCTAAGTATGTTTTCGTAATTTCTACCGATGGGAATACTAGACCTTTTGGTTATCATTGTAGTTTACCAACTCTGAGCTTCTTCTTTTTTTTTTTTTTTTTAATTCCTATTATTGATAATAATTTAAGGATTTTTTTTAGGAAATACGTGGAATAACTCTCTAATCTCTCACATGGCATAGTTTTTCTTTTTTTTTTTTTTGTAGTTTTTGTCCTCTAAAATCCAGGATTTTATGCATATGCATGCGACAAGTGAATATGAGCTTTCAAAATCCATAGAAAAATAAAACATTAGTTATAAGTTACTCGTGCGTGACATTAATATTTCAGCATGAATTAGAAACTTTTTTTTTTTGGTTTATTTGTCAAAAAAAAAAAAAACTTTTTTGTTTAATTTTCTTCCTTTACTCTTGGAGTGTTTTAAGGTTAGGACCTTTGAGTGACATGCAGCTACTGCCATTTGAAGACCTTTGCGGGCTTCTGATGAGTCAATGCAATACGATGTCAAACAGACCCAACAAAATTGTCTATTACCGTGGTGTTGAGGCTAAGTTTGATGCTATCCAAACTAATGACATCTCGAAGCCCAAAAGTAACATTTGAAGATGTCATGCCCACCAAACAATTTTGGGCTTTACCGTTGGATCTGGCTCGGTGATCTATTTCAAGCAAATCCTTGGAATCTACTGCAAAACTGCGCCAAGATTTGCTCTAGGTTTTGTAGTTCCAACTCTTTTTTTAAGTAGTTAGTTATTAATTGTGGAGTTGGTCAAGGTTTACAAACGCGTACGTTGGCAAGTTTGTAAACTATCGCGGTTTGACCCGAAGCACTAGAACTGGAGTGGGTCCAGCATCCATGGTTTGGTTTTCCGCATTCATTGTTGCCCCCAATGAATGTGATTGTGTGCATTCCTACACAGAAAAGTCATTTGTGGTAAACCTAATACCCATAAAAGTCTCTCGTGATTTTAAAATATACAACACGACACTATGTACTTTGAACTAAATTGTAAAGATGACGGAATCCGTTAAACTTAACTTTAAATGACTTATTGGAACAAAAAAAATTTTTTTATACCTAATTTTTAACAAATATATTTGTTGTACCCCTTAACCCTCAATTCTCTCTATCTAGAGAATAAAACAAATGATTTTTTTGAACTGTCTTTTGCTTAATTATATCAGAGCATTTTTGTCATTTCATCCATTTCCGTTAAGTTTAACGGGTTCCGTCACCTTTATAATTTAGTTCAAAGTACGGGGTGTCGTGTTTGTATATTTTGAAATCATGAGGAGCTTTTTTGTATATTAGGTTTACCATAGGGGTTTTTTGGTTTTTTACTCTATTAAAAATTAACTTAACGACACACTTTTATTTTTCAATATCTTTCACTCACACTTTTTCCTCTTACCCTGTTTAATAACTCGATTCAATACTTAAATTTAGTGAATTTAGATTTTAAGTTTTTAACATGTTCAAACGCGTTTGATAATAAAAAATTAAATATTTAAATTAATTAAATGACACTAAATTTTTCAAACAAAATTTGATTTCAAAAATAAGTAATAAACTATCCACTTATCACTTAAATATTATAACTATTTAAATATATTAAATATAATACGTAATAATTTAATAAAATTCAAACTTCAAATTTGTCAGCTTCACACATTTCAATTTTCATCGAACGTACCCTTATCCTCCATTTGCTTCTGCAAGCTTGCTTACTCCTACTAGTAGTAGGCCGACTTTCCCAACAAACGACAGCGGATTCCCACCCAATAAACCGGGCCGCGTTGAAGATTCAAACAAACTGACCATGAAGTGTAAAAGTTAGAAAAACAAAACAGTTGAACAGAAAAGTCAAAAGCAACCCGACAAAAAACTGCAGGACCTCTTTGTCTTAACATTCAGGGCCACTCTACTCCGGGAGGCAAAGGTTAAGAAACAATTTGCAAGAGGTACGTCGCCATATTAGAACACATAACTTCGGTTATCACCAATTATCCTAATTTCGAACGTCATTTTATTGAACTTCGGAAGATCATAATCATGCCAATTAGCTTTAGTCGAATGTAATCATTTTCTGTTTTTTCGATCATTACAGCAGCCTCTTAAGAATGAACTCACTAATTGGGCTATAAATTGGTAAAATTCTACCCAACTGTTTGCGGAATGATGTATTGAACGCTGGTATAATATCCACTGCAGTAGGACTATCAGTACTAATATTAAAGACACTAACCGGAAAAGAAGCATCTTGTAGTAATAGATAATCTTCCAACAAAATTAGTGTACAAAATGATAAGAAGGCTTGTTTGTAGTTTGTAGCTTCCAATTTGGTAGATGCTTAAAAGTAGCTTACAACCAATTTATTTGTCATTCGTAATAATCCCTATCAAAATTAGTGGAAAAGGTCCCTGAATTTAGATCTGTCACATTCCAGAAAGGCATAACTTTCACAAATAGAGAAAAAAAAAAAAATCCAAAATTTTTCCCCTTTATTTTGGGGGTTAAGTTAATGTCAAACTAACAATCTCGTAGGTCCTCTATTTTCATCCACTGGCAAAATCCCAAAAGCGAGGTGTATCATACAGCCGCTCCAAAACTAGGCGGGGAGGGGGGTCCAAACTAGAAGGCCGCTGCATTACTCCGCTAGTAGTAGCAGATTGCAAATTCCGCGCTCCCACTCTGCCATCTACATCAACAGGCATCTCCCCCACCACCACGTCCTCTTCCTCGGTTTCTCCTCGTTGGTAGGTGGCGACTGGCGAGTGGAAAACTAGTCAGAACGTTCCGCTGAATGCCAGCATAAACTGAAAAAAAAAAGGGCAGGAGATCACCTATGGGCCAGGCAGCGAGTTGCAGAGTGTCGGCGGCCACTGAACATGAACTATTCAGTACTGTCCAAAATGGGGAGTTGGAAACAGTTGAAACTATGGTTGATGAAGATCCTACTATCTTGGGACTGACCACTGTCCATGGGAGGCTCTCCGCTCTACACATAGCAGCTGCCAATGGGCAGAATCAGGTGGGCTTTTGATCTTTACAAGTGGTAGTACAGTGCTACTAGTTTTTCCGTTTGGATACGCACCTTTGTTGGTTCTCGAATCTGGATATCTATAGTTCCTCAACTCTGTTTTCTTGATTTTAATTGGCCGAATTGGTTATTGGTTCCAACTACCGTTTTTTTTTTCCCTTCTAGGTTCTATCCATGCTTTTGGATCGGTCTTTCCATCCGGATGTTTTAAACCGCCACAAACAGGTAAAGATGAATTGAACTTGCGGTAGTAGTACTAGAACAACCGTTCCAGTCTGGGAGGGATACTACATATTCTGACTTGATTGTTCTTCGGTTGAATGATAGACCCCATTGATGTTAGCTGCTATGCATGGGAAGCATTCCTGCGTGGAAAGGCTCATTCAAGCAGGAGCTAACGTATGATGATTGCATTTCTTACCCTTCTTTTTCCTTTCCTTTCTTCGTTTCTCTCCTCTTTTTGGTTTGCTCGATTCACTGCTAGATAGTTACTCGATGGCTGGATTAACTTGTCAATTCTCGTTTTTCAACTTCTAGATATTGATGTTTGATTCCGTGAATGGAAGAACCTGTTTGCATTATGCTGCTTACTATGGTCATTCAGATTGCTTGCAATCTATTCTTTCTGCTGCCAATACCTCCCCAGTTGCCCAGTCTTGGTAATTATCAATGCTTCCACATTTTCTACTATGAACAAAAAGATGAGACAATAAAGGAAGGCACTGAAGTTCTTTCGCGTCAATTGAAATTCCAGGGGATTTGCAAGATTCTTGAACATAAGGGATGGAAATGGGGCAACCCCATTGCATTTAGCAGCCCGCCAAAGACGAGCAGAGTGTGTTCGTTTGCTATTGAGTAAAGGGGCTCTGGTGTGTGCCTCCACAGGTGGATACAGGTATAACTATGTCTAGTACTTATTTGAGTATGCTGCTTAATTTTGTTACAATGTAGCGGTATTGTGATGGTGTATTGTAACATGGATGATTTCCTTGTGTAGCTGCCCAGGCAGTACACCACTTCATTTGGCAGCACGTGGAGGTTCGTTGGAATGTGTTCGTGAATTGCTTGCTTGGGGTGCAGATCGACTTCAGAGAGATTTGTCTGGGTGAGCTTGCAATCACTTTATGTATTCTATTGAGTTCGTTTATGATTTAAGATTGTGCCCTATTCAATGTTATTTATGCTCTCCTCCTCAATTTAAATCAACTGTAAAAGTTAAAAGGGAAGGACTTAAATCAAATCCATGATAAAGAAGATTCCGAGAGGAGGTTACTGGAATGTTTTGTTCTCTTAGAAGCTTTCTTTGCATACGAGTCACAATTAATGGTAAGAGAAAGTGACTGGTTACCTTGACAATTGAGATTGAGAAGGATGATAGCAAAGGTCGAGTAGGGGATCTGGAGTCTCACGTGTGCAATTCGATGGGAGGGAACATAGCCCCAGAGGGCCACAAGCTACCAAGACTGGAATACTGAACAACGATCATTGCTAACTCTTTCTAGTCAAGTGTGAGGGGCGGCTTTTGTTGTTTCTGTAGATCTTAAACCTTCTAATTATCCGTTAAATCATGGCTCAGATGGATCGCTAGAGTTGTTTATTAAATTCACTTATAATTTTGACATGGGGTCTATGCAGGAGGATACCTTATATGGTTGCCTTGAAGCACAGGCACGATGTATGTGCAGCATTATTAAATCCTTCAGCTCCAGAGCCTTTGACTTGGCCATCATACTTGAAGTTCATCAGCGACCTTAGCCCCGAGGCAAAGGCACTATTAGAAGGGGCCCTAATTGAAGTCAATAAGGCAAGGGGAAAGTTGATCTTGAAGGGGATGCCTGACACAGATGTACCAATTGCCAACTCTGTGGCTGGTGATGTTGATCCTCAGGTAATTAGCCTACTGAAACTTTGTCAGTTTCCAATTGAAATTACACGACAGCTAGAATGGCTTGATAAGAGGGTAGCTGCGGACTGCATAATCTTGTTAGGTCCTAAACATGGGTAGCCATTTGCTTGCACCTATCCATGGTATATAGAGTCCTGAAAAGTAAGAACAGGATGATAATTGAGAAAAGAAATTCAGGAAGTATGCCTGGAATATCTCTGGACAGAGGAAGCAAATGCTTCCCAATATTATATAGGAAACTACCATATCTGCTCATTTAACTTGATAAATTGAAATGAGAAAATTAATCAAATAATATATGCATCGCATTCTTGAGCTTTAACCATGAGGGGCATTCATGTTCAATGACAAGAGACTCTCTATCAGGTAAGCAATGTCGAGGTGTGCTGCATCTGCTTCGAGCAGGCGTGTACGATTGAGGTTCAAAATTGTGGTCACCAGATGTGTGCCCATTGTGCCCTATCCTTGTGTTGCTACAACAAACCAAGTCCTTCGACCAATATTATCAAGGGACCCGTCTGTCCCTTTTGCAGAAGCAGTATCACTCAGCTAGTTGCTGCAAAGATCTGTGCTAACGGTGATGTTGAACTGGATTTATGTCCATCACAGCCAAGGCGATCACAAAAGTCATTCAACCAGAGTGAAGGTAGTAGTAGCTTCAAGAGCCTGTCATCCTTGGGTTCATTCACGAGGATAAGTGGGCGCAAGTTTGCTGCTGATGGTGATGAGGGGTTCGATAAACGGTAGCCATTGCTGCAGATACATGCTCAAGGCCGCAGCCTTTCGTCAAGGTCTAATTTTGGCATCAATGGACATCAGGAATTGTGCTCATTATTTGCCCAAATCTAGAGTAAGAATGTGAAAAATCAAGAGACCGACTACCGAGCCACTCTTTAAAAAAGTCGAAATTCTTGTCATAAAAGGATTTTGAAGGGAGAACATTGACATGCTTCTGTGGAAGCTCAAACCTCGCATTTGATAGGGCAAGTAAAGTTTGACAGTAGTACTAAGTTTCACCTCCGAGGAGCATTGGAAACCCATAAACAAGAAACCTCTCCGTTCGATAAATACAATCAATTTGCCCTATTTAGTCCAAGTATGTTTCACTGTAGTAATCAGGGCAACTATAGGACAGCGAAATGCACACTACGCACTCTTGAGTAAATAGGGCAAATATTTATTCAAAAAGTTGCGTCGCCAACGGAGGTAGGGAACTGCTAAAACCCTTTTGCAAACAATTATGGATCCATCACTGTCATTTGTTTTTGGTGGATATTAGTTCAGCTCTCATTGGACCAAAAAAAGTCAGGCATTTTAAGACATAATTATCTCCCTCGAGAACCAAGAGTAAGGGAGACATTTTGCCTCTTGCCAGTTGCGAAGAGCACAACTGAACAGAGTGGTCGCTAAGTAAGTCAAATTTCCCCGGGAGAAAAGCAATCGATTGCATAAGCCTTTCCCCATAGCTCATTACGCCATAATGACCCTCGGGAGAACTTTTGACTAAGGAGAAGGAGCCAACTCCAACTGTTTAGACATTGGCAAAAGCATCAAGAAATTATAAATCATCTTCTCTAACCCGGGCACTTGAATTCCATGGAGTGGGCTCATGACACTTTTCAGCCTTCACATTTGCATTCCGCTCTTTTTTTCTTATATTTATGGTGTAGCTTTTAGTAAGCTATAACAATTTCTTAACTCTCTATAACAATTTCTTACATGTTTTCGGCGTTCACCTTGTGACTACACCAAATTGAATTTTGTTGTGTTACATCTCTTGTTAAATTCAGATATTTGATGCTTTGATAACTTGTACCATTAGTTTCAAAACTTGTAAAGCAGTTAATTTTTAACATAGAAAGGCGTGGATTTAGCATTTACTCCTCAAAATTTATTTATGCACTATTTTCTGTGAACAAGCTAAGAAGAAGAAAACATAGCAAAAGCCTATTAAGGAATTGGGATATTTAACAAAAATCCCGTCCCACCGATGGAGGGAGGGAATACCAAACCCTTTCGGCTTTTGAGCTGTGGATCAGCTCTGGTTCTACAATATTCTTCTGTTTTTGGTACATATGGATCATCTCTCATCCCAGAAAGAAAAGAAAATAACCCAAAAAAAAAAAAAATTCTCCAGCATTAAAGACGTCCCTCCAGAGCCTAGTAGAGAGATACATGGCCTTCTTGAGAGTGGCATTTGCGTTTGCTGTAAGAAACATGGATAGCACATGAAGGAAGAGAACTGAATGAGTATTTAGTGTGTCAGATTTCCACACAGACAAGAGAAAAGCAATGGAGCTCCATAAGCATCATCTTGGAGTAAGCCTTCTCCTAAGCTTCTTTCGCCATATTGACCAATATGAGTACTTGATCGAGAAGGAGCAACACGGCCTTCGACAAACAATGCATTGGTATCTGCTGCAGTCGGAACTCGAGACAAATTGTCAGTCCCATAAATTAGGGGGCTCCGACTCCTCCTGTAAATGCTGGCAGCTAGCCTCTCGGCTTCAAGCAAGTGACCAAGAGACGGAGTGTTCTTAATGCTTACAGCATCAGTGCTCAGCCTTGAGCAAAGTGAGAATAACCAAGCTTTTGATTTGTAACTACTCCTCTTTTCTCTCAGTGGATCAGGTATTCTGCCCCTTGTTGATCTTCGAGAGAGCTCTAGAAAGCTAGAGATGCCTATGAGGCTTCCTAGAGTAATGCTCTTATCACAAAAGAAAGAACCTGTGGACTGAGACAAGAAAGAGCAGCAAAAATCTGTGAATATGTTCAATGACTACCACAAGTTATTCTAAATAAGCGTGAATTCGTAAGTCTTGGAATCTCATATCCCCAACTCCATCAAATGTTGATTACCTTTTCTTGCATGCTGTTCAAATAGCTTACCTAAGTAATCTTAACATTTGACCTGCAAAAGTTTGGAAGCCAATGCCCCAACCATGCCTAATCCCATTTCTCAAGCCCTAGAATGAGGAGTGAAATTAGGCCAGGAAGCATGAAAGGCGGTTTTCCCCCTGCGAGGTGCTTATTGAAGCCTGAATACACACACACACACACACAAATCTACTTTGGCCTATGACGCTGGATTATGACGGATCTATATTTTCACAATGACATTGTGTGGCATATGAGGTTAACTGGTCCAGGAGATTAAGAAAAGGGCCCAGCATGGAATTTAATTCGGTGCTACAAAATTCTTTGCTTCTCAGCAGGCGCATTGATTAATTGCTGATCATGATACTAGATAGGAATAAGTTAAGATTTGGAGAGTAGTATTAAACTTCCAAGTACATTTTTTGATAGACTTAGAAGCATACCGTTTGTTGATTCATTAGATATGAAGTGTGTATGGGCAGTAGGTGTAGAAGTGGAAAATGCCTGCACCCTGCACTTTTCTACTTAATCATGATGACTCGTAAACATTTTGGAATTGGTAAGCATAGAAGAAAAAAAAAGAGCAAATTCTTGCTCCTATTATTCTCCTGAATTTACTAGTAGAAACTTAAGAATTATACACAGCATTCCCTCATCATCCAGTTGTTATCATGATTCCAGGAAGAAAAGGAAAGGAGGAGGAAAAGAAAAGGGAAGAGAAAGCAGGGCCCATTAAAATGCCATCATTGGAAGACATGTGAAAAATGTAAAGTGCTTCCAGGTTCCAACTTTTAATCAGCACAAACATGACTCAGCCGGACACAGGAAACTAATATGAAACGATACATGCAGAACAGAGTTAATGCGCCACTTTTACAGAGAAATTTTTGCAGTCAGTTCCATTATTTATGCATCATCAATCGAAGAAAGGACTTGAAGTTGTCGCTATTATTATCGTCAGAGACCAACATGAAATGAGGGATATTCCCACCTGCAGTTAGTTTCATGACATGAAATGGTTGCAGACGCACGGGCACCTTAATTCACCCATAATTGCTGAAAATATAACAAATCACTCTTACAAAGAATTAGTGGATTGTTACTACCATTTAGCAAGACATTGGTAATCGGTCGTCTTCAATAATAATCGCCAGGGCAAAAAAAATGCACTCAGAATTTATGGCTAAGGGAAAAAAAAAAAAAAAGAGAACAGTAGGCCAAAAGAAGAGAAACAGGCATGCATCATATCTGTTTTGGATAAATGTCTCTTTAATCGATTACTAGCACACAACTGTACGGCAGAAGATTGCAAACAGTACAATGCTAGAATGCGACGCATAAAAGTAGTATGCATATATTTATTCACATCCACATCTCCCACCCAATATCAACTGGAAATTAGAAACAGAAAAATTAAAGAGCAGCAGTTTGTGGTCTGACTGAAAATCTGAAAGTGGAGTCAGTGAAAATATCACACAAACCTCTGTATCAAGAGCAGAGGAAGAAGCGGTGGAGGAAGTTGGGGAACCAGTAAGCAACGTGTTGAAGGAAACCGATCCATCAAGTTCAGGGTTTCTGGCTAACCCAACTCTAACATTAAGTGGTCGGAGCCCAAGAGGCCACCCACCCTCTTCCTGAGAAGTTAAACAAACCACTTTACCCCAAATTCAGCAATCGATTAATAGTAATGCCATGATAGCGAAAGCCCGTTTCAGTTTCAGCAAGGCATACAAGACAAGAGTGTACGCGTGTGCGTGTGTGTGCGTGTGCGTGAGAGATGATAAGAGGAGGAGGAGAAGCTGCCATGGTGCAGCTAGCAACTAAGCAAGTAAAGGTAGTAGAACCTGCTGCGGTGCCATTGCTTTGTCGACTCTTATCTACCCGAGCAGTCCAAGTTCATTTCCGTGCTACTCCAGCATGGAGGATCAATTGAATTAATATAGGGGGCTACTTTTTTTTTTTTTAACTGACAGGACAGGACTGTTCTAAGTGAAGTACTCCATTTGGCGTTTAGGAGGGGCAAACAGCAAAAAGGCGGATCTTACTACTCGAGTATCCACTTAGCCACCACCATAGAGTGTCCACCTCAGGATGTGAATTAGCTGTCAATTCCTACGAACCCTACCATGGCTTTTATGGTACTTACCACTCGAGCTGCCCATATATACCCAGACTGGCAATACTTATAGTCATAACAAATCCCCTCAAAAATGAATCATTTCAGAGGGTTAACGGAATTACGGTCAGCTTTGGCTTATTTCTTTGCCGTCTTTTTGAAGTGTCAGCCCTAGTGGTCGCAAAACTGCAAATCTACTCCCATACATGGAGCAGATTCGTACTTGGCGGGATGTAACAACCAGTACCCAACTCGGCAGCGAACTAGCTCTGGAGTTGTTAGCTATCATATGTCTTATAAGATGGGAGGTTAAGAGTTTAAATCTTACCTTCCATTAAAATTGTCATTTAACATGACTTTTCTTAGATTCATATGAATGTTTAATACACCTGTATGATCTAATAGTGATTTAGAAGTAGGAGTTGATGTAAATAATAACTAATAGGTAATAAATACGAATTCCGTTACCCTTCTTTTGTCCATCTTCTGGTTTTTCAGTTTTTCCTTTTTTTTTTTTTTTCTAACCAACAACCCTAAAGGTAGTCGCCTGCCCTTCCAGGTACAATGTTAAACATAAGTACATAATGCATCGTATATGTTTAATGCGAAAAATTACGCCGTATGAGTTGGGGCTTAATCTGAGTCCTGAGTAGAGTAACATGACTGGTTTGCTTCCATATTACCAACAGAATAAGATTGCGTCAAAAAAATCTGTTTACGTTGGCAGAGGAACTTAACAATCCCTTCTTTTTGTTTTTTGTTTTCTTCGTCGGACTTAAATGATTGGAAAATTAGGCCTTGTTTGGACTCTTACCTTTTCCTTAAATACATTTTTCAATCACATTTTTATCTCGTATATATATATATATCAAATCGCTACAATAATTTTTCTACAAAAAATTCAAAAAAATACAATCCAAATTTTCATTACTTTCAAAGTCTCAAACAATAATGCCATTCCTATCTTTCCTATAGAACATAAAAAATTGAAGCTTTTTGAGTCTTACTAATTAGTCCATACAAAAGCTGAAATTTCTTTAAAAATTTCCCACACAAAGTAGAACAAAATCACCCTACTCCCCATGTAGTAGAGAATCATAGCTACCACCGTGTTCCGACAAAGCAAATGCAAGTCATTAATTATCAACATGTACCCCTTCCTTCAAGAGTGGCGATGTCAGCGGACGCGTTAATATGATCACCAACCTTCTACATGTAATAAAATAGTACAAGCTTAGCCTACGTTTCACCAATGTCGAACTGTGTCGGTGTTGTCAAAGTAAACACAGTCGATGGTTTAGGAGAGGTTATTTCCAATTTGATGGGTACAATTGAACACAGGAGATTTGATATTCGTATTCCCCATTTAACCTTTAGCACTCCAATTCACTCGCTAAAAATATAGCATCCATCAAATGAGTGCTAGAGACTAATTAGAGAGTGCAAATATCACTTCCCTTAAACATTGATATTTTTTTTCCAACAAACGCCTTAAACATTGATATAGCGTGTTGGATTTTTGTGGTAAAATTGGAATTACCAATTGCAATTTGCAAATACCTCTGATCCAGCAACAACACCAGACCTGTAAAAGGGTTACACACAGGGATGCGAACAGGATGCTGTTCCATTTCATGATCATGATCCCATTCCCCCGCCGAAAAAACATAGAATGGAATATCATTCACGATTTCAAGGATGGACAGCAATTGTGGGTCCATTACTTTATTAGACCGGTCTTTGAGAGCTTAGATCGACTGGCGGCAACATCAACAAGCTTGTCTGTTGCTTTATGTAAACTTTGTTCCTGCAACAGGATAGTTACCACAATACCAGATTTTACAATGCCTATTATCTTCGCTTTAAGTACGTATTGCAACAGCACAAATGACTCGAAGTACTAAACACAGATCAACAAGCTTTTCTGTTGATTTATGTGAACTTTGTTCTCGCAACAGTAGAGTTACCTCGATACCAGATTTTACAATGCCAAATTCAGTAGCTATCATCTTCGCTTTAAGTGCATAGATGATTGTTGCATATTTTAAGTGGAAGAGATATTTTGGATAATTCATAGGGCTCAAATAAAATTAGGACGAGAATTCAAACAAAAAATAAATTATTTTGAGAAGCTATGTCAACTGTAAAATGGGTTTCGAACCATAAATGTTTGCTGTGAGATCTCTTTTGTACGTCAATTTGTGACCAGAAAATGGTCAACTTCTATTTATAACACACTATCAGATAGCTCTTCGCTACAAGCTCAAAAATACAATGATCTCATCGCATGTACAATGTTATACAACTTACAGGGCAATAGCAATTGTCAAAGCTCAGGAACCGTTGTCATTTTCAGCACAATTTTATTCAGAGTTAAGAATAAGGTCAGCCCGCCCTGAGCTTTAGCAAGAAAATCACACATTCTTTGACTAGTATTAAAATGCTTGGTTTGGTAGGGAATCTAGATGCTGAGATTGAATTTTGGGTGCAAAGCATTCTAAGTTCTGTCACTAAGCACGGCTTGCACCAGGACGATATTCTCCAATACCAAGCAGATCCTGTAAATATCTGAAATTAAACTCTTTCTTGCTAAATTAAGCAGACTGTAAATTTTCTTTTCTTATTAAATCCTTGTTCTAACATAAAAAACAAAACCTTGTAGAAGAAAAGGCAAGCTAGGTCATACAAGTACTTAATAAAATATTGGAGATGCAGATAATATTGTCTAAGTAGAGCAATGTAGCTACAAATTGCAGCCCCAACTCAGGCTAGCACCGGAAGAAGAAAGCAGAAAATGCTTTTGATCCTGAGCCTAGATTAATTACCGTATGGTCCCAACTCAGATTAGCACCGGAAGAAAAAGGTAGAAAATGCACTTGATCCTGAGCTTAGGTTAATCACCGAACTCATAAAGTACATAAACATTTAAACCAAACCTTGAGTTTATGACAGACTTTAACAAAGATGCATCAGACGTTTCGATTTGTTTCCAAGGGGTTGATTTTTTTTCGGTTATGGGCTTGAAATAGTACCATTTTTAGCCATTTCAAGGCAGGGATTTCACTTTAATAAAAAAACCTCCTAATTTCTGAATCCACTTCCAGAAGACAACGAAAGATCATTCTGTCCAAAATTAGCAACCACAAGTGATTATGAAATGAATCTGTAGACGCTCCCCGGCAAAAGAGCTTTTCCCATTATTCCTATTTTTTGAATCAAAAAATTTCTACTAAATCTTTCTTTATTTTAGTAAAAATCTTTCTTAATTATGAACACTAATTGTTCTTAACCGACTTTGCTTGCAGCAAATCATAATAAACCTTTTAGAAATCACGTGCTCAATACATATGAGCCCGTGCATGTAAACATCCATAAGCTTTTACAATTCATGTCATGATTTTGGTCATGCACATATCCGTGTAATTCGGTATGCAGTTAGACACACGCACATATGCAGCATGTATATGTATGGAAACCTCAATGATTATTCATGTACAAGGGCCATGATATGGTAAATTCCTCACCGATAATTAAAGAATGATAAAAGTAGCACAATGTTCAGCATTCAACAGTCTAGTCTAACTGAAGTTATCATGTCCATAATGCATTTACAAAAGTAACGAAATCAGGTAAAAGATGAGCAAAATGAAGAATAATTATACATCTTATGGAGATGCAGTCAGCAGAAGCATATACCACTAGGGATATGTCAGAACAAGTCTGTTGAGAAGGAAACCACCTACCTGACATGCCTTATTTTTGGCTCGGGTTTCAGCTGTGCTTGGAATATCATGATTTGGCTTCAGAAACCTCTTTTCTTGCCTTTCACATGATCCCCATCCATCTGAATATCTACCACCTCTAGGTAAATGAACAATAAGAAACAGAATTCATACAAGAGCCATTGATATTTCAACAGAAAATAAGATCCTCTTTCAAAAAAAAAAAAAAACACTCTGAAAAGGTAAATGACATACTGCATGTATGCCCGAACCACAAATTCTGCTCGCAGAACATTACGGTTATCATCAAATTCAATTGTCTTATCTTTAATTTCAAAGGATAGGTTGAAGTAAAAAGCTATCTTCCTCCAACCTACAGCAGAAATTTGCCACTAAAAAAAATTAATCAAGCATGGCTGACATATAGACCAAAAAGAAATAAAATAACAAAAATTGGATGCTTTGATGGATTACCTGACTTTTTAATGTAACGGTATCCAGAAATCAGGGTGTAGTCATTTTTCTCGAGAATCTGTAGAGGAATATGATTAGTATCATTTAATCATGCTGCACCACACATTTTAAACCAACAGGAGAACTAAGTTTCCTGCTTGGTAATTTATTCTGAATTTATACACGTCCATAATGCCCATTAGCTCATCTTATACTTCAGAAATCTGCTTCATTTGAAAAATCTGTTGTAAATTTAGAAGTTGAATGCTAGTAAAGACAGAACAGACGCTTTTTTCTATGCTTGAATTAAGCATAAGAAATTACACAACAGTCATCCACGGGAGTTAAATTGTTCCTCAAATAAAAAAGGTATAAATTATAAGGATATCGCTACAAGAGTAACAGTGAAATGTAATGGAATTCGTCAAACTATTCAGCAAGTCCACTAGTATATAGAGGAGCTTGAGGAGAGTAGAGACTGAAAGAATACAGAGCAGTTCAGAAAAAGGAGAAGCAAGCATTGTATATATGACCTAGAAACTTAAAAAAAAAAAATCTGATGAAATTAAAGCTTTAAATTTACCGCCATAGCTGCATCTTGATATTCTTTGAACAGTGAAACAGTCGGAAACCGACCAGACAAGCTATGCCTCGTGAAGCTCTCTGTTTCTCTGTCCTCGTGATAATCCGATCCAGAAGGAGTATTACCACTGGTATAAAATCCCGTGATTGCATAGCTTTTGGTCTCGGACGGGGAATGCACCGGAGGCGTAGTCGGCGTGCGCTGCACGTGCTTCACCACGGCTAAAGGCTGCGGACTCATTTCACTCAGCTCCGACGCACACCGAGGGTGCGATCTGGCGAGTTTGTGCGGCCTGTGGTCGTGTTGAACCCAAGGCTCCTGCAAAACCTCTCCGTCGGAGTGATTCTGGTGGCTCCTGGGGTTTTTCGGGAGTTTAGTTTGAGGTGAGGGAATTGGGAAGGGGATGGGGGAATTGTGCTTGAGCGGGAGGGGTTTGCGAGATTTAGAAGCGGAGTAGGCGGAGAGAGAAGCGGCAGCGGCAGAGTCGATGACCGCCCATAGTGCGGCGTCGTCGAGATCCTTGTCGGCGTCAAAGGCGCAGTTGTTTGGCGACGCCATTTATTTGAATCTGGATAATCCTAATAGAGTAATCAGGTTGCTAATGGGCCTTATGCAAACTTATTGTAATGCAGCCACTCTAGTTCCCCCCGATTCAACGGATCACAATCCCGCCTCATGACAGTTTGAATTTTAGGTTAAATACGGCGACGTAGCAGGGGGCTTTGAACTTGAAGCTCCCAAGCACAACATTTTCAGGTAAATTACATAGTCCTCCCTGAGGTTTAAGTAATTTTTATAAACGTCCCGTCCCTTTAAGACTTGTGCTTTCTCCTAGGCATGGCAGCCAGATTGACAAACATCTTACCTTGCCCCCGCTCCCGCCCTATCTCGTTTCCCTGCGGGTGTCCACGGACGATAGTTTGATCATTCGAGTCCAAATATCCTCCTTTTTTTTTTTTCATAATCATTGTCAAATGCTGTCTGCTAAGCAAAAATTACATTAAAAACTAATGCCTTGTTTGGATTGCCGGTTACCGTCGAAAAATTACGTCGTTTTCCGTAATCACATTTCCCTATTACTTTTTTTCCTCACATACATCAAATCACTACAGTAATTTTTTCATGAAAAATTACGGAAAATGCAATTCAAACACAACCTAAGAGTTTGATGATGCGACCGAACATCCAACTCAAAAGATCCTTTTGATGAGATAATCTCTTCCAATTTGCACATCAAAATAAATAAAGATTGGCAAACATTGAGGCGTCATAAGTATGCCATAGAAATTCTTCAGTTTTTTTTTTTTAAATCATTAAGCATTCATTTTTTGGTTTTTGGCAAGCAATTGCATAGTATTTCACTACAAATTGTGGAAGTTCTTTAACCAATTAAAGCCCCTTAGTACATAACAAAAAAACAGATCAGAGTATACCTTCAACTTCTCGACATGGCAGCCTGGGTTGCCCATTTGAGTGGCAGGCGAATGGATGAAAAACAGAAAAGAGAGCTGTGGAAGGGAAAAAAAAAAAAGGGAAAAGGGTAAGAATTTGGTAACTTAGGCTTCTTCATATAGGTGTTTTATGTTTATTTAATACAACTAATTGATATTTTACGTTTATGACTCCTATTATATTAGATATATTTTTTTTTTTATTTAAATTAATCAATTTAAGCGGGGGCTGGGACAAGGGTATCCTCTCCCATCCCCATCCCATTACTCCCATGCGAGACAGGCTCCTACTCCCATTGTCATTCCTACTTTTTCATTACAACTCATTGCAGGAAAATGATTACTCATGAAATCCAGCAGGAGAACGCTTGGAATACTGGTGATATAACCTGGATCCTACCAAAAAAAATGATATAACCTGGAAACTGGAAAGGAGACTCGGATTGTGACAAATTGTTTTACAATCTTTAACCTATGAAGCTGGTAGTGGAAGATTATCGTTTATCTTTCCATATAAAACAGGAATGCCATAGCCTGTGGAGATTTCACCTTTATAGACATGAATATATTGGACTCACATGAACATTTCAAAATCGTTTACGGGTTTGAAGTGGGCATCAAGTATTTGCGTGACAAATAGAAGACGGCCTCGCATCGGACCTGCTTATTAGTTATTACACATTATGATGCAATTGAGTAGTAGTCGATCGGATAATTAAAAAAAAAAAAAAAAAAATTTCCTCGTGTGTTCAATCAAAAAACAAATGACTCTCCTACCTGTGCTAGTTCATCCTAGTAAAATTGTATAGCCAGTGTGGCCACAAACATCAGCGCTGCTAATGCCTTTCCTGTATTATAAGCGAACGCTGAAGAAATATCGGGGGAGTTTACGGAGTTCACATTTCCTGAAACTTCATCTTTCACTTTGATGCTCGAAGAACAATTATACCTTGTCCATCCAATTTTCTGGTTTTCAAGATCATACACAACAAGCTTGTTTGACAATATTGTATCTCCCAATAAAATCAGTTCGTGTCCATCTTGTGTCTGCAATCCACCCCTCTGAAAACCGATACACCACTCATTGTCTTGAAGGTGGATGAAATATTCATGCGGCAAAACTGGCATGCTAACTGAGCCGGCAAAATGAAAAGTTATGGTTGGGAAACCATCGTCAATGTTGCCATTGAAGTAGAAGCATTTGAGCTGCTGCTCAACAATGTGAGTCTTGAAATTAGATTGCCGTGCGGTGACCTTTTCCATGATCAGGTCGTAGACTTCAGCAGGAAAATAAGCCAAGGTTGCACCGCTGTCGATCACCGTCTTCCGTCCTGTATCAAAGAAGCTCTCAGTTGGGATGTCAAAAATTTCACCCTCTATCTCGGCTCTTTTCATCATCACATTGTAATGTTCGAGTAGGTCATCACCATCATCCGCCACCAAAGCCGTCGAATTTACTATGGGATCCACCACTTGTCCTATAACAAATATCCCTCCCCCATTCTTGGCATCCAGGCAGTGCGAAAATGTTTTCTTAACCTTTCCGGACTCAGCGAGCTGGGATATGATGGAGGAATTGGCTTGCCCGAAACCGACTATCCCGCTAACTCTGTCCGTGGATGTATGCTGTGTCCCTGATTGCTTAACTGAGCACCCGAAAGATACAATCCCGTTGGCATTGGGATGCGTTTGAAGGTTCCCGGTGACCTGATCGAATTGGATGGTGTCCGTGACGAAGAAACCCGACATTGTGCTCTTATCAGCATACGTAATGGAATATTCACAGGGCTTTGGATCCTTGCAAGCCGAATACTGGTTGTTGTACATAAGAGCGCAGACATCTTGATCGCAAGTCACCTGCTTCCCACTTTTGGAGTCGTTCAAGTCATACACCGCTAACTCTATGCCGAGGCTGCTTTTCTTAGGACAGTTGTCGCAGCCGGCGCAATTCACCCACAGAATGTCGCTTCCGGTATCCACCTGGACGTAGAAATTCCTCCGGGGAGTCCCAATTGCAAGCTTTGTGTAATAGAGGCCGGAGCCGGTGACACGGCCATCACCGCCCAAGGGAAAATCCAGGGCGGCGAGTTTTCTTCGATGACGTTGGACGTCGTGGGCCTTGAATGCCGTCAATGTGGACCTCCTGCCATGCCCAAGCCCTCCGTATCTGTGTTGCACCTTCAACACTAGATTACCGCTTGCCAAACCGCTACAGAAAAGCAATGCAACGACCAAGCCCAGCCCCAACAGCAACACGCCATTGCTCCGCAAATTCATGGTCAATAATGGGATTTTTTTTTTCTTTTTCTCTCTCACTATCAAATTGAAAATCCCAGCTGGAGACAATGACAGAGAACAGGAATTTGCCAATTATTAGTGGGGCGGCAGCCACGGGTGGGGAAGAGGGAACAAGTGGCAAATGCTGCTTGGTAAAACTTACAGATTAGAGAAACGTCGTGGAACCCTGGGGAGGGGAGAGATTTGAGTCAGAGTCTCCAGTTTCGATATTTCTATGGTGGGGCTGATAAGGAGAAGGTTCGTTTTTTGACCAGAAAAACTAGCAAATATTTGATTGGAATGCAACCTGTGGTTCAAGACAGATAGCCGGCAAGTGCGTGCACTCTTTATCGGACTAATAATTAATTGCCCATCTTAGGAAAGAAACAAACGCTTCTAGTAGAGCCAAGAGCTGGGATGAAAATTAATTTCTTAAGGACCCCAAAAAAATAAATAAATAAAAGAAGAAGAAGTTAAACCATTGCTTTTTCGCTTTTCACATTTTCTTTTTATTTTTGTTTTCTAACTTTGCTTCATTTTTTCCTCCTAATTAACTATATCAAATGAATTTGTTCCTGAAATGGTAACAACTAACAAAAATAGCATTTATATGCCTGTATACATCGTCACCAATTTTTATTTCTTTTTTTTTTAAGCACCAAGTTTTATTTCTTGGACTTGGAAAGATATATAAGAAATCTCAGTATTTGTTGACACAGAGAGTAATTTCTTCTTGCATGCAATGGATTATTTTTACGGTGTACCAGTACTGATCTCTCAAATTTTGGGGACATCAAAGAATAGTAGTGTACTCCATTCATTTAAAGGGCATTCATTTTTGTACAACACAATACAAAAATGATGCTGGCAGCCTTTCCTACAAACGGAAATAGTCAACAAGTATTTTGTACGTGCATTTGCCTTTAGCGCACGCAACGAAGCGTTTCCAATTCACATCCTATGTAACGTTGCAATCATGCAAAGAGGTATCCTATTCCTATCCGGACACACATATACTCCCTCTTTTTTTTTATAACTGACGTTTAAGGTTTTGCACACCAATCAAGAAAAGTTTTTCATTGCTTAAATCTGTACACTACTTCCCTTTTGTACCCTCATTGATTGTCCAATTCACCCATATTTTTTCTCACTAGAGTACTAGGATTGTTACAAAGAGAGAAGCAATAATTACTAGGAGTAGTAATTAAGAACCCTGTATTGGAAAAGAGAGATAAAAGGGTAAAATTGTGAAAAAATAATTAATACTGTATGGGGATAATAAAACGACAGATAAAAGTACACTAGAGCAAATTTCTTAAACGTCAGTTATAAAAAAAGGGAGGGAGTATAAATTACGCCCACTTCAACCTCAAATCCGTTGAAAAGTCTTTTAAGTCTAAACATACATCGATCGGATGAATTTTAGCCATTTCTTGCTGTTGAGCCATCAGGAGGCGGTCGGCTGTCCCTGTTAGAATTGCAAGCAAAGCCGTCCAGTAATTTCCAAAGGAAGTTGCATGGCCCATTGAAGCGGACCATCCACTAATACCAATAAGTGGAGAACTGGAGAGGGGATCAAAGGAAAGAAAGAAAACGAGAGATTCTCTGGACAAAATCGCGCAAGGGGAAAATTAAGAAATGTAAGAAAGAGACCAAAATGTCAAAAGCAAACAACAACAAACACAAAAATCATTTGTTACTCCTTCCTTCTGTTTTCTCTTTTAAGGAAGTAAATTTTTTTACTACTAGGGTTTATATTGTCTACTGAAAGCAACAAAAATTTGACGCTGACACGGAGATTTGGCAGAATGGTGGTAGCAAGTAGTAGTAGTAGTTAGACTAGCAGTATATATACATGCGATACGGCCAGGTCAAACAAGCCAAAAAAACATCAATCAAATCAGCAGAAGTAGGCTTTTCCCAAGAAACATAACAAATCCGTTGAGAAATGGTTGACTTGGTAAGGTGTCGTGTCACTTAACAAATCCCCAAAAAACCGTTTGGCAGCGGCGGTAGTTATTAGTCTTCCTTGGGTGGACCATTTTTTTTTCTTCTCCTCCTTCTTCTTCTTTCAGATTTTTCCCCACCCGATATGAAAAGGAAGTTAGCCATCTAATCCATGAGGCCCCCACCCCAGCTTCTGTTTAGTTTTCTGTGTCCCCTTTTGGTTTGGGGAGGACTAGGTGGTTCTTCTGCGCTCCAGCCACCAGAAATGACCAATGGACGTTCGAGTTTCCATCATTCCAGAAATGCCCAGCGAAAGTATTGCAATTTTTGAATTATTATATGATAATTTTTTTACTTTTCATATATAGAAAAAAAATATAGACTAGAAACGACATCTGTTATGTCAATGACACCAGAGGGATGTTAAATAAATGGAATTGAGGTATGGATTGAATATAATAAAATAGAGCCACTTCGAGTTTTCTTTTGAAACGAGGCATGGAAGGGAGCCACTACGAAGAAGTTCCGGAGGTTACGAAGGAAGCTTCTATCAACAAACATATCTACAATGAAAGTTACAAGCAAATGCGAGTAGCACTAACATATCGTAGTAAGCCAATAAAGTAAGTAAAATCTTAACAGAATTCAATCATATATAAATTTAGCAAATGCTAGTAGTATATACTATCTCAATAGTACTTACTGGTATGAGAAGTTAGGGGTTTGAAACTTTGAGTGGACAAAGAGATAGAAGCCGCTGCGGGGGTGCAGGCAGAGGCAGGCGCAGGTGCTATAAATGACTGAAAGTAACAAATCTGCACCGGCCTTAAATACTACTTATGATTTAATAGCAGCAGGCAAGGATGACTGCAGTGAATGTTTCTTGAGACTGAGAGTGGAGGAGCGGTGCCGCACGCACAAACACGCGTGTCCTTCTTCTTCTTCTTTTTTTTTTCTGTTTTTTTGGGCCACTCAACTACTGCTAATTAATCATCTTGCAAATGTCATCAGCCTAGGATACCAGCTATGTACATGTGAAGAAAGTTTGACGAACCTAAATAAGCTCAGCAGCAGTTAAGCTCCAAATTTCTGCTTTCTTGATGCTTCTTTCCTGGTTTCATTCAACAGAGTTGTTCACCAAATTGCTAATCAAATCTCCCAGCATACATTTACATTGCGCCTTTGAGCAACAAAGTCCCCATAAATACACAGTTATTGCACGCTTCATCCAGTCTGCATGATTAAAAAAACCCAGTGGATGAGATTGAAGAAAAAAGAGAAAAAAAAAAACTAGCAGGTGATTCTTCCCAGAAATCCCAGTACAGTGAGTAGATTGACTCATTAAGCAGAAGACAGGAAACCACAAATCATGGAAATATGCTTCGTTGCATAATGGCTGAATAAAAATATAAGGACAACCATGTTTAACTTCTCAATTTTCAAATGCTACTAGAAAACACAAGCTCATGACTCCCATAATATTCGTAGCGGCTCTACTATTTTTAATATCCGTCTGATCAGAAGATTCACGTACGGATCATGAGAGAGGATGTTTGCTCCCTGCTTTGGAAGAATACCAATTTAATTTAAAGGTCCCATGAACAAACAAGACGACAACACCAAGCATACATATCCACCATCCACAACACAAACAACATATTCCCAGAAGCTGAAAACAGTATCATCCAGATCCAACCCTATTTCGCATTACGCTAAATTACAACAGAAGAAATCTATTATTATTATTACTATTAATGGTACTATTAATGCCCAGATCTCTCCCCATAAAAGGTAGTATTACAGCTAATCTTGAATGGTGAGTTTAACGGCAGTCTTTTCAAATTAAAGAGGGCACCTCTTCTACACTACAGAATGCCAAAAAAAAAAAAAAAAAAAATTTCCCAAAGATATTCCATCATTGCCTTTGCTTTCCCCTCTATGAAGATTTCGGAAATAAAGAGAAAAAGTGAATATCTACAGTGTCTTTGAAACAGCATAGAACCTCGATTGGAAAGGACGTGGGGTGCAATAAAGCAATTCTCCACGTCTATGACTCCAAATCCTGTGGGACTATAGCATACGAAATTTAAATCATTGATTCTAGGAATTTCAACCGAGACTAGGAAATTAAGTACTAGTAAATATCTGATATCTTTACGTTAAATTTGATTTCTTACCGCGGAAAAATAGATAATCAAAGTTTATTCGGCCGAATTATGATCATGATCTCTTCGAGCTTTCTTGGTCTTGCCGTCCGCATCATCATCTTGAATCAGTGGAGGGAACATTGACTCAACCTCTGAGGACAGATCAAGATGGAGGGCTCGGCGTGTTGCTGTTGGAGAACCTTTTCTTTTTATGGATGCTGGGTTTGATTTCTGTGTGGTTTTCTTGGGAGCCGGTGGGCATTGTGTGATCACTGGGATTTTGTGACTGGGGGACGTTGGAGTTCTGAAACCCTCATCGTCATCTGCTACCTCCGCCGTCGATGCCCCTACTGACAGTGGGCATGGCTTTTCCGATTCCGTTGACGAAACTGATGTTTCACCACATTTATCTACTTTATCATCATCATCATCATCGGCGTCGAATTCTTTCTTTTCTTCTAAAGGATTTTCTGGAATTGAGGAGGAAATATTCTTGGGTGCAACTTCTTCGAGCCCATCTGAATTTCGCGACGTGTCTTTTGACTCAATCTTGGATTTTGACTCTTTCTCTTCTCCTCCTTCTCCTTCTCCTCCTTCTTCATCTTCTTTAAGGACAAAATATTGTGGCCCTGACATACCCAACGACGAGTGTGTATGAAAATCCGGGCACATCAATTAAGATAAAAGAAGCTCAAGACCGAATTGAAATAGGAAGGTTTTCATTTGGGACCCAAGTGGAGAGAGGGCTATGAGGCTGGCTGCATCTATATGTATGTATGTATATTGTTGTAGTTAACTTGGACGAGAGAAAACTAAATATCTACACCACAATCTAATATGGTATTTAAATTTTCAGGAACAAAAATTGATGTGAGCTTCTTGGAGGATGGTTGATTGATGTAATCAGTAGCAGCAGTAGTATATAAAATTGGTGTATAAATAATACTGGACTCTATTTGAAGGCAAGAAAAACTGGAAAAAATAAGATGGTGAAGGGAGAGGGATAAAAATTACTACTAGAAAGAGAGAAATCCGTTCAGGAAGGAAGATGGGGGTTTTCAAACCGAAAGCCAAAAGGGCAGGCCGAAGTCCGCTGACTCCGAAACTCTCCTCCTCTCTCGCCTCGACTCTCTTGTTGGCTGTGGCGAAGGATCCGATGCAAAGCTAACTATCAACTCCCTTCCCTTTTACTCTTCATCAGATTATAAACCGTTTTATGTCTCTCCCTTTCTCGCTTTCTCGTTCAATATTTCCCTTCTGAGAAAAAGTCCGGGGTGCAGCTGGGCCAGAATCGGGTACGACCTGCTGCAACCAAGACTACCGCTCGAGTGGACCACGCAGACCGAAGATAAAAGCTCGAGGATGACCCACCATCCCACGTGGCGTCTGTTGATTGGCAAGGGGCCACCAGGGACAGCCAAGCTTTTTCTCCCATACGGGAGAATTTATGCAAGCCATTTAGTACGAAATCTGGAGTGTGCTTGCTGGGAATTAGTTGCTTTTGTTTTCTGATCTCTACGCACTTTGATGCATCTCCGCACGTGCTGCTGGTAAATGGGGACCATCTCTGGTTCCTAAATCTTCCAATTTCTCCTGATATTTTCAACCTCCATCATTTTCTCCGCTGCTTACTATTTTTTTCTTTTTTTTTTTATAATTCTGATGCTTGTTTTAATGTACTAGCAAAACCCCCCATGCCTTCCACTATTACAGCTTAGAGGACCAATGGACCATCAAGTTTTTGTTTTTTTTTTTTTTTTTTTTTTTTTTTTGTTTGTTAATTCCCAAAAAAAAAAAATGCACCTATGGAGTGTACTTTGTACTACTCAGCTTTTCTTTCTTTCCTCTCTTTTTTCCTCTTTCATCAATGGGTTGAACAAAATAAAAGCAAAACTATTGTAATGGCAACTCTTATGGAAAAAGGATGATGTTTTGGAGAGTATTTGGAAAAGTAATATTGTATCAATTTATTGAAAAAAAAAAAGTGTGCTTGAAATCAAATCATATGGATTGTTAGAAAACAAGCCATTTGGATTGTTAGTTTTCTATGAAAAGTTTTAAAAATATTCTCTAGACACATTTTCTCCCTACTTTTTTATTGTACATACGTCAGTAATTTTTTTACAAAAATTCCAATCTAAGCAAGCTTAAATTTATAGTTTGAAAAAATTCTTCATCATCTATCTTTTCATTATAAGTGAATGGCATTAAATTGCAATGCCCAATCACTTAAAAGAACTCCATATATCTTTATCTATCTCTTTGTGTTTTAAAGTACACTGAGCATATTTAAATTTATAATTTCATGTAAATACATTTTTGCTCCCCCTCCGTCTTCTGAAACTAGTTTGTGTTGCCAAGACCTTAAATTCTATGGGTGAATATTTGCCATGTTGCAATATGACCCCCGACTCTTACAAAATTATGCATGTTTTGTCCTAAACTCACTTTTAAATAGGGATTCTGAATAAATTGGGGTAGATTATAAGGGGGTGAATCTTTGCCGTCTGGCAATATGACACGGACTCTCAGAAATTGGTGAAATAAATCATTAAATCGAACCCAATGTATATGCAGGCTGTTGCCTATACAGTCAAAGGATCAATTGAGTTGCGACTAGAGTGGCCAAATGTACATTATTGATGTTATCCAATTAAAATTAAAATTAAAATTTTGCTTTTTTTTTGAAGTTTCACTAGATTAGTTGCAACTCAATTTGAACCGAAAAAATACAGACCATTGAGGTTAAAAAAGCATACAACTTACTGTGTTATTAATTCTGGATTGAATAAATGTTTTCAAGTTTGTTCGCTGTGAAATGCATGCCATCTATCAAATTTCTTTGCCATCAAATGTTTGAAACATTTCAAATTTCAAATTTCTTTGCTTGGGTCCAATTGGGAAATAACTAAGGTTGGGAACTAATGAGGTGTGAATTTTGTCTATCTTTGTATTAGTGTTGATGTCATCATTTATGGGTTAGTTGTAATCTTGAAGAGGCATATTAGGTGGTATTGATCTTAGTGTTGTAGCTAGGTTGCTTATCTATCTTAAACAAAAATAATAATAACATGGAATATGAGTCATTTCAACAACCATTTTTGATTATTTATTGATATTTTAAGTACACATTACAAACTTTCAAAAATTTGTGAATTTATTTCACCATATGTAAATGAGTTAATTCAATGCAATCTTGATGAATTACTACAATAATACATTATAACCACGTTATTGTACATAACTTTGTCATCTTATGTTTATCAAGAAAATATTTATACTATTTGGTAACTAAGGGGAGAGGACACACGATACGAAACAAAAAAAAAAAAAAAGGTAAATCCACTTTAAAATGACCATCCACCTAGATAATTTGCAATACTTTCATGGACGAAATTCATAATTACGAGAAAAAAAAAATCAAACCCACCTCTTATTATGTGCCACAAACTTGATAAAAATAATGTATACATCATTTGGACACTTATTTCGTATTACTGGTTGATTTATCAAGTACACGTAACAGGTGCCAACAAAAAATGGGAAAAAAATCTTAAGTACATATTACAATCAACTAAATACAAATTACGGTACGCTCATAATAGAAAAACATAGGAGCTAGCTACCCTTCAACTCTTCCAAAAAATGAACTAACCCTCCAACCAGGGAAGCTAAATTACGAATTCCCCAGCCTTGGGGTCTAGTAACCTAGGATTCTTCCTTGATAGTAGAAGTTGTTGCAGATTTGGTAAACCTTCCAAACTTATCTACGGAGTTAGTACTCCAATTTTTTTTTTTAAGACAAGTTATTTTAGGTATTGAACCGTAGGTCTAGATGCCCTTTCTTCCTTCTAACCCCCTTATACAACCTAGTTGAATTCCTCTTGCCGATTGAACCCCTAAAAAAAAAAAGAAAAAAAAATACAGATACTACTGTAATAGCCACTGATGCAGCGGGCCAAAATATCGCGATACAAAATATCGATGACTCGAGGTGAGGGGCGAACATGAGCGTAAACTAAAGCAGGGAAGTGGTGTCGGAGTGCCATGGTTTTCATCATCATCATAAACAGTACAACTTGTAGGAAACACCAACCCAGTCCCACAACCACGCATCAATGCGTGCTGGAGACGCTCTGACCATTCCGGATGATGCTTCTTCGTTGACAGTAGCGAAACCAGCCGGCATACGATGACTGGGTTTTTTTTTTTTGTTTTTTCACTTTGTCAATTTGCGGGATTAATTAATGGTGTTGGTGGTTTTTTAATTTCCCAAAAATCGTAATATTAGCAGCAGATTTGGTCCTCAATGCAGGATCAAGCGGTATCATTGCATGTTAAGACACATGCATGCTTCATGATATTAATCTATCAACAAAACAAAAAGGATCCATGGACGAAACACGCACATGCTTCATGATCATGTGGTTTTAGCTCGCCTCGCATTTCCGCCCATCATGTTCCCCCGTCTCACGATTATATCTCTCTCCCGCAATTTGAACTCCTTTACTTTTTTTCTTTAAAGGGAAGAAGCTTCCCCTTGCCATCTAACCCTGTCAAGATTTTTGTTGAATTACCATCTAAAACTTAAAAAAAAAAATCAGACCCGCCAGATTCTTGTTAACATACATTTCTTATCTGGTAACCTTGTCAGAGGATTTTTTTGCCAATAATAATTAGCTTATAATTTTTATGTCAAACGTCCAAAAAAAAAGAGTTACCTCTAGAGGTTTTCTCCAGAACCTGCAAATTTTTGTGCAGCGTGCGACTGTTAAGTTCGTCCAATGAATGACTTTCGTACTTTCATCTGAGTTTGATGCAATCAGATGAAAGTTAGGTGTCAAACCAATCTTTCCTTCTTTTATACTTTTGATGATTACAACAAGGATAAGTAGTATGTATTCTGCAAATCAATTCAAGCTTTTCACTTCCGACGAGTTCTGCAATTTTCAGTTCCTGCGGCGTGTTCGAATTTTCAATTTGTTATTCTGGCATCCTTTGTAAACTTTCTTCATGGTTACATATTTTAGTTTTTCCTTCCCTACCAAATCCTCATGAGAACATTAGCGTGTGCTAATATGCTAAATGTCGATCATGGGCACCAGATAATGCTAAGTCATCAACCACCATTATCTACCACGCGGTAATGAAGCTGTTGAAGTTTTGGTTTGAATCGAAACATTGGCTGAACTACATTCTGTGTACATTTTTTTTTTTGGCTGGTTTCTGAGTTCTTCTAACTTACTTCTTGTTCTTTTTTTATTAAAAAAAAAGTGATTTTTCCTCCTAATTTCAAAAAGAGTTGATTGTTCTAATGTATTAAAAATATACTTTTCAAATATATATATATATATATATAGCGGTCTTCTAATGGGTGGTGTCTTATAAATACTCATTAATACACCTACATTCCACCCAACATGCATGTATATATGCACGTTAATAATTATTATCTTTCTTTGCATTTATATATTTCTCATAATTAATTCCCCTGAATTTTTACATTTTCCTCAATTAATCTTATATTTCTAAAAATTTAACATTTGAAATACATTTTAACGAGTGCCTTTTGAACAAAAGAAATCTTCAGGACCCAAGTTTAGAAGTCCCACGCAAGTCTTTAAGTAATTTCAGAAGATTTACTAAAATTCAAAATCGATAGATAATTAGTTTGCCACGGGGTAGGAGCGCACAAGTTCCGATTTAAACTAGTGTAGTCCTAAAGAGTAAATAAATAAAAGCATAATGTAAATAAATCTAGTTGTCATGTAAATAGATAGGATTGTGATTAAAATATATAAAATGTCCATTTTACTCTCAAATAGTTTGGATTGAAACTTGTAAGCCCCTGATCCTATTTGCCAAAACCGGTTCAAACTAGTTGCTCCGTTTGAATAGAATTGTAGAGTGACTTGACTTGAATTCATACATCATGAACAAAATCCAATACATATATACATACATACATATACACACACATACGTGCGTGCACACACTATCTTTTCATCCAACCAATTAGGACTTGTGTACGTCAGGATTGGAAATTTGGGACTTGGGAAGCATTTTTCACCTAAAAAAAACTTTTTTTCTTAATTATTTTAGCATAAATGAGACGACCGAATTCAGAACCTATCAGTTACACTTTTTCCTCCGAACCACCCAACCCGTTCCTCTGTACCCGTATATAGATATATTACCATACTAATGCAGGATTTCATTTTAAGAAAAAAATATTTTAGCCAGACGAATGATAATATGAGTCGGGGTTTTTGGTTGCATTTCTTTGGATTAAGGGTTCCCAATTCCCCATCTCTCATTTCATTTACTTCTTCTCTGTACAGTTCTCGAGAGTACAACGAAGCACAGCAGGAGGAGGACGATTCTGATCATGTGTCTAAAATAATGACTTGCCAACTTGATGTGTCAGAATACCACCACCTGCAACAGTTCTGTGATCAGTTCCGTTAAGGTACAGAATACTACCTTTCGGAAGCTGGATACATTGATCGTACAAAAGTTTGCTGCCACTATTTTCATTGTCAAGTGACGCCTGTTTTTTGAAAGTCACCCTTCTAAAGTCCAAACTGGATGGTCTTAGGGCAGCGATCAAATTGTACCTTTGAGCCCAGAAACCAAATCTGCTTGTTGATGGATTATGCCCATTCGTTTTATGCCTTCCGCCTGGAATACTCAAATACTAGCTATAACATAGAATATTGATCAATATTTTCTGTACTAATCCAAGGTTTTTTTTTTTTTTTTTTTGGCTTTCTACGTTGCATTTTAACATATTTTAATAAGGGCAGTTGAATTCTATGATCTCACACTCACAGATGCTGGTATCTTTAGTTGTTAATCAATAGTTGCAAGGCCTCCAGAAATTCTGGTCATTCGCTCTAATTCCTTCCTGAAATCCCCTCTTTTCCACTCGTATATGGTGCCCGCCACCTCGCTCCCACTTCTGTACCTACCGTCCTTGCAAGTCCAAAGCTTGCTTCTTTGTTTGTCACTCTGCAATTCAAAAATGGCTATCTCAGTCAATGCTGATGTTTGTAGGGTTCTCCGTGTTCAACCGGACAAACCAGTAGCCCTCTACAGTCTACTCCCCCCTGCCATCTAAAACTTAAATCAATCAATGGTCAGAAATTGTCGGCAAGTGCAGCCTAGAATTAGATGGTGTTGGCCATTCCGCATTCTGTTCGCGCGGAATCATTGTGTAATTAAATTCTCCTGCCACCAATGACGGCGGGTAAGATATGATGGATGGATCATGGATGTGTAAAAACAAAACGGGGAGACTCATTTGCTAGCACTAATATTTGAGGGTCCAATGTTCTGTTGTGGCGGGGAAACCAAGCATTTGGACCTCAGTCTGGATGCTCGGAACGTTAAAGCAAAGGCAACAGCTTCGTAGACGTGAGCACAGAGACCATTTAATTGTGTTGTGATCCTTCAAATTCTTAGTTATGAAATAGGTTGTAGACAATTAAGATCTCAATCTCCTCAAGACCAGCAGAGGATGGCCTAGTTGTCCCTTGCCGATGCGTGAAGATAGAAATCCAGTCCAAAACCCTCTTACAACTAATCTCCAAAACTCCAACTGTGGAGTGCTATATGAAATGGGCTGGGCCTAACTCCAAAGTTACTTGAAGCATATGACCATTTTTCATTCGACCTTTCCCAGAAATACATTGGTTCGTGGTTGAAGTTTTCAAGTAAAGCAACAAAGGATGAGGATTGTGAAGATTTTAAGTAAAGCATAAAACAAAGGAAATTAAAAATTGTTGCTAGTGACTAGCAATAACCAAAAAGGGATAAAAAAAAAAAGAAGAAAATGAGCAAAGAAACAGTTTGAATAGTAATTTATTCATTTGTATTATTAACACATTTTTTAATTACCGTAATACAAAAGCGTTACTACATTTTTTTTCAAAAATGATTTCAAATAATAAGTAGCGCAAAAAAAAAAAAAAAAAGAATAGAGGCGCACAGCTGTCTCCACGACAGTCCCAGGTGAGGCGTGATCGTCGTCGATTCATAAGACACGGGCAAGGGAAGAGAAGAGAGGAATGGAGAGAGAGTGAAGTTAGTGGTCACTCATTATAAGTCGCATTTCGTTTGTAACAATTTATTTGCTTAGCTCTTTCTCCGTCTCCTGTTCATCCATTCCCTTCTGTTGTTTCCTTTTCTCATAGCGTCCTATTTTTGGAATCTCGGGGAAGTGATCCAGGCTCAAGAGCTGAGACTTTATCTACTCACACACATACAAGAGCGACAAAACAATAATCAATATTAACCATTATTCTCTCTCAGCTTCTCTCTCATTCTCGGGATTCGCAAAACCAAGGTCACGATTCAATCATTCTCTCTTTTCAATTTCAATAGATGATGCTTAATGTGCTTGCTCTTGGTGGTGCTATGCTTAGATGTTTTTGCTATTTTACTGATCTTGCAAACGCAAATCTTGAATCATCCCTGCTTTCTTTAAAGATCAAGATTTCATATAAAGCACTTTCGTTTGTTTTTGTTTTTTTGGTGGCTTCTTTATCCGTCGATCTGCATTTTAGTTTTATAAATTGTTTGGTTTCGTTATTTAATTTTTTTTGTCTAATGCAAATCTATTCAATCAGACGTGATGCGGAGCCAACGTGTTTGATCCGACTTTGCTCAACGTGGGCGATTGCTGAATTTCTTTATTCTAACAATTCTGGATTACATTGCATTGTGCATTCGATCTCTTTGTTTTGGCTATCTTGTTTTCAGGATAACTTTCGGCCTAAAATATCCTGATTTTCAACGTTATCGTAGTTGCTAATCAAATCTTAACCTTTTTCTATCATTGGCAATTATATTACCAGCTACGAATATTGATTACGCCCCTTGCTGTAAATAGAGTATTATGTTCTCTGGAATTGTCTCAATCAGAATTTGTTGGTGGTATAGGTAGAAAGAAATGGCAGAAGCCGAGGACATTCAGCCACTCGTCTGCGATAATGGAACTGGAATGGTTAAGGTAAACTTGATTGCTTAATTTTTGAAGTGCAGTACTTTTTTCGCTCCCCAATTAGCTTATCACTTTATACATTTGAATGGATTTTTATCTTGCTTCTTCCAACATTTATCTGGGATTGCTATTTCTTCCAACCTCTTCTCACCCATTTGTTTTGTTCAGGCTGGATTTGCTGGAGATGACGCTCCAAGGGCAGTCTTCCCTAGCATTGTTGGTCGCCCACGTCACACCGGTGTGATGGTTGGCATGGGGCAAAAAGATGCATATGTTGGGGATGAGGCTCAGTCAAAGAGAGGTATTCTTACTTTGAAATATCCTATTGAGCACGGTATTGTCAGCAATTGGGATGACATGGAAAAGATCTGGCATCATACGTTCTACAATGAGCTTCGTGTTGCTCCTGAAGAGCATCCCATTCTCTTGACTGAAGCCCCTCTCAACCCCAAGGCCAATCGTGAGAAGATGACTCAAATTATGTTTGAAACCTTCAATGCTCCTGCCATGTATGTTGCAATTCAGGCTGTGCTTTCCCTCTATGCTAGTGGACGTACAACTGGTAAGCAATTATCTGATTATGGACAGTCAACTTAAGTATTTAACCACGAAGGATTTTACAGCTAATAGAAATGCAATGCGTGGCTATGAAATTGTTGGGTTCTTTTGAAAAGTTATACCACGTGTCCTAGTTAGCTTGGAAACAGGGTGAAGGGACTTGCATGAGATTGGGTTATCACATAGTTTAAATACTTAAATTTTGGGAAGTATGAATAGTGAAAGTACAAACATCTTTCAAAAATTCTGTAGGAAAACTTGAGTGCTACGGTGAATCTTATTTTTCACTTCTTTGACTATGAAGTCATTTCTTATGTTGTATTGTGTTGCTAATGTATGTTGTGGGCTACGCTGAAACTTGTGAAACGTATTTTCCCTCCATATAGTGTTCAAATTCAGGCAAATATTTTTTAAGTGTTCAAATAAAGTACCATTCAGTAATAAACTAGATTTCAAACGATGGTAAGTAAAACACCACATGATGGTAAATTATGCTTCCTACTTTTGGTTGCTTGTTGTGCAGGTATTGTACTGGACTCTGGTGATGGTGTTAGCCACACAGTTCCCATCTATGAAGGTTATGCACTTCCACATGCTATTCTGCGTCTTGATCTCGCTGGTCGTGACCTCACTGATTACTTGATGAAAATCCTCACTGAACGTGGTTACTCATTCACCACCACTGCTGAGCGTGAAATTGTCAGGGATGTCAAGGAGAAACTTGCATACATTGCTCTTGACTATGAGCAGGAACTAGAAATTGCCAAAACTAGCTCAGCTATTGAGAAGAGCTATGAGTTACCTGATGGGCAGGTGATCACGATTGGGGCTGAACGATTTCGTTGCCCTGAGGTACTTTACCAGCCTTCTTTGATTGGAATGGAAGCTGCTGGTATACATGAGACTACATACAATTCTATAATGAAGTGCGATGTCGACATCAGAAAGGATCTTTATGGCAACATTGTTCTTAGTGGCGGTACCACTATGTTCCCTGGCATTGCTGATCGAATGAGCAAGGAGATCACTGCACTCGCGCCTAGCAGCATGAAGATTAAGGTAGTTGCTCCTCCTGAGAGGAAGTATAGCGTCTGGATTGGAGGCTCCATTTTGGCATCCCTCAGCACCTTCCAGCAGGTATGGTGGTTACAACAACATGAATCTCTTAATATATTTTGATTTACATAATGCTTCACAATTTTGTGAGCGACTAACTCTGACTTATTTTTTCTGAATATAGATGTGGATTGCAAAGGCTGAGTACGATGAGTCAGGCCCTTCAATTGTGCACAGAAAATGTTTCTAATGAGCAGGAGGGATGGATGGATCCAGTTTTTTTTTTTTATAATTTGGAAGAAAATGCTACTTGCATTCGTATTCTAAGGTTATCATCTTTTGTCATTGTCTATTTTTATCTACCCCTTCTCACATCTCTAATGTGTTTGGAGAAGTGCTTTTTGTGGCCTGATAGTTATAGTATTTCATTTTTTTCAAGGTAGTTTTTCTTGGTGATGAGTAATGTTGCCCTGAAAAACACTTAGCAGCATGCTTTTCAGTCATTATTGTATCTTTATGTTGCCATCGTTAAAGATTTGGAGAACTCATATTCACCCTGATTTGTCTTATGATTATACACTGTTGAGTACTGTTGATTGTAAGTGGCCTGCTTCTTGCGCCTGGATGTCAATCTACTTCAGTTTTGGTGTGTGTGTATGTATATATATATATATATATGGAGCATAAACCTTTTCAATACTGTAACGTTGTTGGGCCTTCCTTCAAAAACAAACAAATTATGAAGTTAGTTACAATTGCCGTTCCTTTAATCAGAGTCATTCTGCTGGTAGCGCTTCGCGTACACGCGTTCATCATTTTTGCCGCTGTAAATATGCTCACTTGTTAGCGCTGTCCGATATTTAGCAAAGTTGGACAATGCTGTAAAAATGTTTTCAAGATTCATTAGTTAAAAATGTGCATAATGCATGCCACTCGGTACTCCCAAAATTTTGGATGATATGATGGAAGAGGGTCATGAATGAACATGATATTGTCATCAAATACTAACCGGCAGGCAACATGTACTGGAGCTATTTGTTAGTAATTTATCCAACCTTTCCAAGCTATCCTCTAGGTCGCCAAATCAAGTTAGTTTGTACTCTTGCAACACAATTGCATTTACTTTTGTTTTTCCAACTTCGTCTGATCTGCTGAACCTAGTGTATGCTTTGTCTATACCAAATGAAATGACTACTACTACTACTAACAATAATTGTCTACTAAAATTTGTTTTTTGGTCAGAAATTTACAAGAGAAATGGGAAAAAAAAGGAATTTGAAATTTCCAATAACTTAGTAGAGGGACATCACGAATGTCCGACTAACTCGCTTGACCGAGGTCTAAATTGTTAGGAAAGAAAACTTGGTATTAGCTGCTACTGTAATAAACCATGATGAAGAACAGACAGAGAAATTTTATGTTGGTTCGCACCAATTACATATTGTAATTTCAATTGGTCTTGGACCAATCTCATGTTGCCAGTTGGATGGATACTTCAATCTTATTTAGGGTGTGTTTAATAAAACTAAAGTCCGAAATCTGAAATTCAAATCCATTAAATTATTGAATTATTAAGTATTAAATCTAATATATTTGAGCACATATCACATTCAGTAATAAGTGAATAGCTTATCACTTAATTTTAGGAGCAAGTTTTATTTAGAAAATTCAGTGTCATTTAATTAATTCAGATATTTAATTTCTGGTTATCAAACGATTTAAATATGTTAAAATATGAATCCATTAAATTTAAGTGTTGAATTAAGTTATCAAACAGGGTCTTAGATTGTATTTGATGTGAAATTAATGGGTTTTTACAATTTATTTAAGCCCCATTTAGGTTTCAGTGCTTCTGATAAAAAAATTGGAAGACTAAAGTACTTCTAATGTGTTTGGTGAGCGTTATTATTTGAATTTAGAAATAGAGCTTTTGACTAATAAAGCGCTCTTGACATAAGTTCAAAATTGGGGTTTTTATTCCAAAAAATATAAAATTAACTTTAACAATTTTATTATAAATGTTTTAGAAATTTAAAATTACACATTATCAAATAAAAAAGTAATTATGCAAGTATATATAAGTGGTTTTTTCGATAACTGACCGTAACCCGGACCCTTTACCGCATGTTTTTCATTGGCTAAAGCTATTAGTAGTAATAGAAGTCGGGACACTGGCGATTGTGAACTGCGAAGCCGTCTCCTCCTTCCCATCCCTTCCCATGGTCGAGTCCTCCTTGAATAAATTCTACCAAAAAAATTGAGAAAAAAAAAGAAGAAACAAGAAGGGAAGAACAACGGCAAGGTTTTCGTTACCTATCCATTTCTTTTGGGCTGCCTTCCCGCTGCTTTTAAAATCCGTCCGAATCGATCCATAGATCAACGCATGAGCGCAGCTTTGCAGACCTGGTGCTTATACTGGTAGTAATTTGTCTCTTTCTGAATTTTTTTGATTGCGGCAGAGAGCTGAGAATGGGTCGGAAAGCAGTTGCTTTGATTGTTAGTTCGTGGATAGTACCCATCTCCATCCTCGTTAATCACATTGTTCCTGAACCCTACATGGTTAAAACCAGTACTCTACTGTTATAAAATATTCTTATTTTACTACTTTCCTTGACGAACTCTATTGACTATTCAAGTACTGAGATGGAATGGTGATTGATTTGGTGTAGGATGAGATATTCCATGTCCCTCAAGCGCAAAAATACTGCAAAGCCAATTTTACCAGTTGGGATCCCATGATCACCACCCCTCCTGGCTTGTGAGTCTTGATTCTCTTCTTTTCTTCTAATTACTACTGGATTGTTTTAATGTGGTATATCTGATTTTATATTTATGGCTTGTTAGAAATTAGGTGTAGCATAGACTGAGTTTTGGTCTGATGTGGTTTGAGGAGTTAGCACAGTGATTTTTTTTTCTTTTTTTGTTTGCGGTGGTTGCATTTTGTTTTTGTTTTTCGAGACTTTCTGGGATTACTTGTTGGAGCCTTAGAAGATTTTAGTTGTTGATAGATGTAAATCTTAGTTAAAGAACAAGGTACTGCTGGATGCAGTCACTCTCATACTCTTTGTCAGAATGCTATTGATATACTGTAGTGTTTTCTTGTGGTTCGAGAAACTCAAACAGCTACTGGCTTTTTTTCCTTCAAGCATTGTGGGTGTGATATATACATTTAAAACTTTTGCAGGTACTTTGTTTCACTTGCCCA
This sequence comes from Coffea eugenioides, assembly GCF_003713205.1. Taxonomy (NCBI): domain Eukaryota; kingdom Viridiplantae; phylum Streptophyta; class Magnoliopsida; order Gentianales; family Rubiaceae; genus Coffea; species Coffea eugenioides. Next base: position 3,439,278 of record NC_040040.1, on the reverse strand, counting down.
TGTTGCTTCTTTGTTTCCAGGAATTCACTTGGTGAATAATGCCTCGTCATTTTCTGATGCTTGCTCCGTTTCAGTTTTGCGCTTCACAAATGGCGTGTTAGCTGTGTTTTGCAGCATTTTAATCTACGATATAATCACCCATCTGAGGCCAGCTCTTACTGACAGAAAGGCTACCTTCCATGCGCTTGTTCTCACCCTCTATCCCCTCCACTGGTTCTTCACTTTCCTGTATTATACAGATGTTGCATCACTGACAGCAGTTCTTGCTGCTTATCTTTGTAGCTTGAAGAAGAATTATTGGATTAGTGCATTGGTAAGAAGATTAGCTTTCTCTCTCTCTCTCTCTCACACACACACACATTCTTACACTCTCACACACACAAACATATCCATGAGTTACAGGATTTATATATAGAATTAGGGAAAAAAAAGATTAATAATGAACTATTCGTATAAGAATTTCAGGAAGTTAATTTAACTGGTATTGTATCTTGAAAAAGATTCCTTTCGCTCTTACAATGTTATGTTATCAGTCTTTTATTTTAGTTTTCACCAGTTTGTTTATTGCATAAAGATTCGAGCTTAGAATTGTGTGTCATATACTATCTTGAAAAAGATTCCTTTCACTTTTACAATGTTATGATATCAGTCTCTCTTTTTAGTTGTCACCACTTTGTTTATTGCATAAAGATTCGAGCTTAGAATTGTACGTCATTATACTATCTTACATTTAAGGTTAGAGATACACTGTCTCAAATATAGTGATGGGGTTAACAAAGTAGAAGCAGACAAGAAGTGATTAGGTTCCTAATATGCGACAGTTGCCTTCTCTCACAAGCATGCATAGGATGATGCAAAGTTATATTACTTGTGCTTAGGCTTGGATAAAACCGAGTTCATTTATAGTGCTAATTCCTTTATAAAGGGTGTTGTATTCAAATTCATTCTCTTTAAGTTGATTTGCCCTTCTTCTACTTTAAGTTCATTGAGAAAAGCTCTAACCGTCATTGACCATCTATCTGTAGCTAGGTGCAGTTGCAGTATTAATGCGGCAAACCAATATCATATGGATTTTGTTCATTGTGTGCTCTGAGGTTATAAAGCTGACACTTGCTCAGCAGAAAGATGATCTTCTTCCAGAAAAATCTAGTATGTCAGAAGTTAAAGTTGCTTCTTCTACCTCCCATAAAGGTGCAACCAGTGGCTCTAACTTGAGAAAGAGAAGATCTGGTCATGTTGATACTGTCAACCATTCAGTTGCGCCAACATCTGTCCATGCCATTCCTCATTCAGCAGGTTCTGTCTCATCCATGAACAAGTTTTATGATTCATCCTCCTGCTGGTCTTGGATACTGTATCTCTTTTACCATTTCAAAGCAGTGATCGAATTGTAAGGCTATCTGAAGATGAAACCTGAATGATACGACGAGTAGAATTAGTATCCAAATGGGGATTACCTATGCTGTCTCATGACCTTTGTTCATAGCAAAAGTGCCTAGTTAGGATTTTTCCTCTGTCCTGTGGGCTATATGTCCAATTTTCAACAGGCAATTTGTAGGGAAGTTTGTAAGATAGCAAGTGCTTATATACTTTTTGTGAGGTGTGTTTTTCTTACAGATGATTTGCTAACAGTGTTTCTCTTGCAGGATTGTGCGAAGAGATGCAGAACATGCTTTCAAATATATGGCAGCTCAAGTGGGAGCTAATCTTTTCCTTCAGCCCCTTCTTTCTAATTCTAGTGGCTTTCCTGGCATTTGTTTACTGGAATGGGAGTATTGTTCTAGGTACCTCCATCAGACTTTTGTCTTTTGCCCACATTTTCTTGTTATGAGAAATAGTATGGTTTTTCCTTTTTGTATATATTAAAACCAAATGTGAATGGAATGATAAGTCTGAATATTAAGAAACTAAAAGACTTGTGTGTCCAAATTGATTGTTTGTTTGAGACGGACTTTGCCACCGGTATATAAAAAGTCACATAATGATAAGAATCTCAAACTCAACTCTCCTTGTGGCATTATTAAACTGTACATCGAGGGATTCACAACCCATAGAAACTTGAAACTATCAAGAATCAAGCAAAAAGAGGATCTAAAATTTAAAAGTCCTACAGATTTACAACTTTTTTAGTTTTTGCCTTCAAAACAAGCATGAATACAACATACTTCTGAATCCTCTTCCCTGCTGTGCAGGTGCAAAAGATGCTCATAAGGTGTCTCCACATTTTGCACAATTGCTTTATTTTAGCCTGGTGTCTGCCCTGTTTATGGCTCCTGTGCACTTTACATCAGGTCAATTTGTAGCTCTAGTCCAATCATTATGGAAGAAGAAGCCTTTTAGCTTTTTCCTGTTGGTTATTGCTTTAACCATCAGCTTCCTTTCAGTTCACTTCTTCAGGTTTGTCCATCCAACACTTGAAACTATTCTAACGAGATGTATAGAGAAAAAGCCCTTTTGGATGAATTTCCTCCATTCTTGCCTTTTCTTACCCCTTTTGGTTAGAATTATTTTTCTCTTCTCTTACCAAATTACAGCATAGCACACCCATACCTTCTGGCGGATAATCGGCACTATCCCTTCTATCTCTGGCGGAAAGTCATTGCTTCTCATTGGATAATGAAGTACCTGCTAGTCCCGCTTTATGTTTACTCCTGGTTTTGCATCTTTAATACCTTGGGTTAGTAAACAATTGAAAGCATGTAAACAATTTATGTTTCCCTGGTGCAACTCTTTAAATATAATTTTCTTCTATGTTGACAGTGAAAACTCAGAAGAAGATATGGGTGATAGCATATTTTCTGGCCTCAGCTGCAACACTAATTCCCGCTCCACTGATAGAGTTTAGATACTATACAATTCCATTCTTCTTCTTAGTCCTGCACTCTGATGTCGATGATACAATAAGTTGGCTTCTGATGGGGTTGCTTTATGTCGCAATCAATCTCTTTACAATGTCGATGTTCTTGTGGCGGCCATTCTATTGGAACCACGAGCCTGGGTTACAACGGTTTATATGGTAGGCAGTGAAGAATTGTTTAAAAGCTTTGGGATGTTCGGGGGCCGAAGCCTGACAGAGAATCATGCCTCCAACATCCGTTGGCGTCGGGAGGGATATATGTAAACATGAATTTTGATCAGGTTCCGTTAAAGGTAACTTGTATGTTAAGTTCAATCTGAGAGAGAGATAAAAATTGAAATTATCAGATGTTGGGTTTGTTAGGAAATGTCGTTCTTATTTCTTTGAGACTGCGGTTGTACATGGAAAATCCCAGGATTTGCTGCCAAGAAATGTCATTCTTTTCTATGTACTTAATATAATAGAAGCGGGACTGTCACGGCTCATTTGCTGAAAATTTTCTTTCCTCAAAAAAAAAAAAAAAAAAAAAATAGCCTTAATTCTAAAATCCTGACAATGCGTCTAAAACGACGTCGTTAAGAGCGTTCCACCCCAAATTTAGAATTCTGGAACCAAAAAAAAAATATCTTAAGAATTCCTGAACCCAAAAAGAGGAAAAAAAAAGGGCAGCCAGAGCTAGCGCTAGATGAGAGCTGCGGCAGGCAGTCAGCAGTCAGTAGGAGCAGTAAAATGGCAAATCAAAATCAGCAGAGGTCTCTTCATCTTCCTCATCTTGCTGGTCGCCGTGGACTAGGCTCAGGCTGGTCCAAGAGAGAGTTGATCATCCTAGCAGCCGTAGTCATTGTAACTATCCTCATCTTCTCCCATTCCTCACCCAAATATTCTTCTACCATCGTTGGTAATCACACCGATAAATCTTCTATTTCAGCTCCACCGTCTTCAGCATCTCGACATTCGGATTGGATTCCCTTCACCCCTTTAACCAATGCCCATCATAAAGCCGCACGTAAGTAGTATGTCCGTCTGTCTAATTTAATTCTCCGATAACTCGGAGACATTTATGCTTATACCATGATTGATCCAATAATTAAATGTTGAATGCAGTTTGCTTGGATGGAAGTGTACCGGGATATCATATGGAGAAGGGTTTTGGATCTGGTTCCCACGATTGGGTTCTTCATATCGAGGTTAATCTCAGTTCTACTTCTCTTTAATTCTCTGTCGTTGATTGCTATTAACATTTGTTTCAACCCATTTTCTTTATTATTTTTTTTTTATGGGTCGTGTTGCAGAGTATGTAAATCTCAAATTTTATTTTGTTTTGCATGGGATTTGGCGTTCAAATTTAGGGTTCTTTTAGCACGACTTTTCTTCCATTCAAGTTTTTTTGTCACTTTGAAGTTCAGATTCCAGTCTCTGGCAAATTACTGCTTTCTTGGAGCATTCCTTCTTGCTACTGAAGGGGCTATCTGCATTCTGCAATGGGGTCAAACTAGCATTCTTGACTGTAACCTGACCATCGGAAGAATAGTGTTTTAATTAAATTATGCTGGATTTAGCGTGAACATTCTTGGGGAGTGGTGTTCTTTCTGTACTTGCGAATTGCGTCTCTTTAGCTTTTATTGCCTATAGGCCGACCTGGCTATCTCTCTTTATCTTGTTTTGATACTTCGTCCAGGGTGGAGGTTGGTGCAATACCATAGCTTCATGTTCATCTCGTAAGAGGACAGCGCTAGGTTCTTCAAAGTACATGGACGCTCCAGTTCAGTTTTCTGGGATCTTGAGCCATGACCCTTTACAGAATCCTGGTAATCATCACCTGTTACTTCCTTTTCTTCTTGGAGACTTGTTAACTTTGGGAATGACTTTTCTATGACATTTTGACTCTGACATTATGACAGTGTTCATGTTAAATTTCTGAGCTCATGCAAATAGACAGGCGTTGAGTCTTTTATGTGTAATTAGTAAAGCCTAAAAAGAACCAAACTGCTTTGTTGTTTCAATGAGAGTTTCTTTTAATTCCTTTTGGGGTTTTTTCAGGATGTTAGGTAGGTGTGGGTGGGGGTTGGGGGCCGACACATTCTTTATCTAATATGACGAGAGGGAGGGGAAGATCAAGAGAGGAGAGAAAAGTGCATATGGATTATATAAAACAATTGCAAAAGATGATCCTTTACCTTCTTTCTCAGTTTTTGGTCTACTTTTTTCATGCAGATTATATAAAACAATTGTATAATGCCACAACTTTGTCATTTGAATTTATTACCTCCTCTGAGCTCTCCATTTTCGGAGAGTAGTAAAAAGTGGCCGGCAAGAAGTTGTAATTTCTCAACCTTTGTTCAAAAGCACTTTCTTGCATCAGTAACATTAAGGCCAATTTTACTAACACTTTCCTGTCACTTTTCACCAATCATGTAGCTGGAGGGCTGTTTTACCGGTTTGTGTGGAGAGGACATCTCAAGAGAGATGAGATAGAACAAAAATGAAAGAATAGGCCTTGTCCATGCTTTGCCAAGGTTACAAAAGTTACTTGTTATTTTAAATGGTTTCTTAAAAAACTGTGTGCTTTTGTTCCTTTGTTGTGTTCATTCTTAAAAACCTTGTGCTTTTGTTCCTTTTTCTTCTTTTATTTTATTTATACTCCTATGAACTTGAAATTCTCTTCATAGTTGGTGCTTGCCTTGAATTTCCCTTTTCTTGTACTTGGCTACATATGTCATAAAGGATTAACCATGTCAGGTGTTTTCTGGGTTTCATGGAATTTTCAGATTTCTACAATTGGAATAAAGTCAAGATCCGGTATTGTGATGGTGCATCCTTTTCTGGGCACCCTGATGCTGAGTCTAAAGTAAGTTGTCCAACTTGTTTTGTATGCTTGGAAACCATAAAAAGATTGTGCATACTTCTCTTACCCACTTGGAGATGAAGAAAGAATGGTAGGAGAAAGGCTTCAGTGTGTTGTGTGTTAATCTCTATTGCAGAATGGATCAGAACTCTTCTTCAGAGGTCAGCTTATCTGGGAGGCTGTTATGGATCAACTGTTGTCACTAGGACTTTCAAATGCAAGACAGGTATTCTTATTTTTGTATTTATGCAATTTTATATTTATTGCTCAGTCCACAGCTTTTATTTAGCTGACTGAAAATCAGTTCTGAACATCCTCCTTTAATTATAAAGCTGGTGGTGTAGTAATAAAACAGATTATAGCAGGAATGTGTCATCAGATACTTATTATCGAAATTGACAGGCTCTTCTTTCTGGGTGTTCAGCGGGTGGCTTGGCAACCCTCCTACACTGTGACAATTTCCAAGGGATTTTGCCAAAGGGTGCTACTGTCAAGTGTCTTGCTGATGCAGGTTTTTTTCTCAATGAGTATGTTTCAATAGATGATATCACGCCTCGAATGATTTTATATGTAATTTCATTGAACATTCTTTCCTTGTTAAAGTACATTTTGTTCGAGTGGAAGTTTCTATCCTTAGTGAAGCCATTCTTAGAATTATTTTGGGAGTGTAATGAACTAAAAACTGCCCATTTTGCTTGAATAACCTGAATGATTTTCTTAGAGAAAAGAGATGAAGTTTTTACTAGCTGTAATATCAACTACAAATTACAGGATGAAATGCATGAGAACAGAGATTAACCTATCTGGGAGAAATTCCTTTAGTTTTTATTTCCAAGCGATGCAAATGTCTTTACGTGGTTAGTGATGAGATATTCCATGTTAACAAAAAGAAGAATTTGGGAACAAATTAAGAATTTGATATTCCATGTTAAACACCAAAAAGAGGAGCTATCTCTGACACAGTTAGATCATTCTCAATCTTAGGCAACGTCTCAAGCATCCTACTTAGTCTGTTGAAAACCAGCTCATAACCTTGTCTAAAATATTAGAGCCTGAAGAATAAAAATGAACCATTTGATGCTCAGTCTAACATAAAAGAAGGAAGAAGATGGAAAAGCGACAATTTTGCTGCAAGAGAACTCTTTTCTTATGCTCTAGTGAAATTTTGGTTGTACTCATTCATCCTAAGAACATTTATAGTTAGCTTGACCTTCTTGTTACATATACTAGGCATGAAACAAGAGTTTGTGATGCCTAACTTCATTTGAGCATTTCTTAATATATCTAATAAAATGTGACTTTTGTACGTCTTCTGTTCCAGAAAGGATGTTGCTGGAAATCACACTATTGAAAGCTTCTACCGTGATGTTGTTAATCTCCAGGTATGATCCAGTTTTATACGTCAAGATCAGGAGTCATGTTTTGCTAATATATTATGGAAGGACATATTTTAGCAGTTTTTCTACACATTAATTGAATGATCAACTTGTTTTTCACATTTGCGGTGCTTTTGTACGATTATATTGGTTTATCACTTTCATAGACTTAGCTATTGGCCTTGTTGTTGGTTGGCATTCTCTAAGTTTCAGTTGGATATGTGTATATTGTAATGCTTTGTTTACGATGGATCCAGGGCATAGCAAAAAGTTTGAACAAAGATTGTCTTTCAAAAATGGAGCCTCATAAGGTGTGTTGTAAAAATGAACATGTTTAATTCCTTCCGAATGGTTGACGCTGATGGTTTTACTGCCTTATGAAATGTTATCTTGATTAACATGTTTTTACTGTCTACTTCATAATCCAGTGCTTTTTCCCTCAAGAATTTATAGAAAATATAAAGACTCCATTGTTTCTTGTCCATCCAGCTTATGACTTTTGGCAGGTACTTCAACTTTAGGTAGTATTTCAAGTTTGGATTTGTATTTAGACAAGCATTCAGTTAGCAGTAACATTCTCCTCTTCCAGATACGAAATATATTGGCACCTGATGAATCAGATTCTCAAAGGAGCTGGCTCAGCTGCAAGTTGAACATTTTCAACTGCAATCCCAGCCAGCTAGAAGTACTACGAGGTGACCAATTATGTGTCTATCATTGCGAGATCAGAATGATTTTTTACTAGGTTTATTATTGCATTTGAGTCACACTGAATCCAATGTAGGGGCTGAAGTAGAATATTTGTTGTAAATCAATATGCAGAGTTTCTGGGGGAGTGGGCCTGCTTGTATTGGGCCTATGCCATTATTGAAACTAAAACTTCTAGAAATTATAAATCAGCTAGATACCAAAGAGAGTATGATGTAAATGATACCTGTTCTTTTCTCTGTGCTAATTAATTTGTCTATGATGCACAGGCTTCCGAAATTCATTGCTCAAGACGCTCGGCAAATTTCAGCAAAATAAGGAAGGGGGCATGTTTATAAATTCTTGCTTTATCCATTGCCAGACCTGGATGGCAGAGACATGGCACTCGCCTACTTCTCCTAGAATCAACAATAGAGTGAGTCCTATTATTCTCTTGACAGTCTAGTCATTGTTTCCGAGTATGACTTGAAGATAGTTCTTGTGTGAAAGCATGCATTAGATGATTTCTTTTTCTTTTTTGTCTAAAAGAGAGAGATGAAATACGACTAGAATTATTGGGGAAAGAAAAGAAGATTTGTAAGTCAGAGTAGGGAGTTGACGAGTTCATGGTGTTCAAGCCTTGTAAATGCATTTATTTCCGCCTATACGGAAGCATGGGACTACCATAATGGATGACTTTTGGCTCAGTCATATGGTGACAGGATGTTACTAGCAATAAACAAAATCTTCAACTTGATGTTGTTCAGTTCGTGACAGGAATTCATTACTGAGCCCATCAGCATCTTGTCGAATGAATTGTGATTCTAGTTTAATCTTCTCCTTTGCAATAGTCAATGTGGCACTTGAATTCCAATATGATCTGCTAAAACTTGCAATTGCATTGACATGTACTAAATTAGCTACGACAACATGGAACTCGGTATGATACTAATTGACCTTTGTCAGACTAATTTCCAATTCCTCTTTTATGCTTCTGGGGTTGGGTAGATGGGCAATTGGGCTATACACTACCTGTAGAAAGTCCTATGCATGTAATGCATGTACTGTAGCATCAATGCCTGCAATGCACATATCCCAAGTTGCCACATGATAAGAATCATTGTATCACTTCATGTCACTGAAATTTAAGTGTCTTTGAGGAGGCCTGCATCTTGTGTCTTTGACTTGATGCATGTTTAAATGCAATATTACATTCTTTTGCGCAAAGTGCACCAATGGTCACTGAACTTTCCTAAATGTCTTATTTTGGTCATGAATTTTCCTAATTGTCCAAATCTTTCTGTTGACTCTTTCAACAGAGGGTCTGCCATCTGAATTGGTTTCCTACTTCAAAGACACTAATATTGTCTAGTGACTTCACCGATATGCTCATTTATGTATAGAAATGAAACACATTGCTGAGAAATGGTATTTGGGCAAGGCAAAGAAATTTTTTTAAAAAAAGCCCTAAAATATGTAAATAATTTAGATGTAGGGCCTTAAATTAGCTGAGTTAGCTGGACAAAATTGGTAGAACGTGACGCGTGCGATAATTGGTTGACCAGTTTGAGACAAAAAATAAAATAATAAGGTTGAGGGACAAAAAGAAGGCATTTGTGAAAGTTCAATGGACAATGATGTACTTTGTGATGTTATTTTGCATTAATATCAACAAGTTGTGGTGTTGATTTGAACTTTTGTTCTTTGACTTGTTGTTGCTGGATGGATAGTTACATTTTTTCCTATTTGGGGGTGATGCAGACTATTGCGGAGTGTGTCGGTGATTGGTACTTCAACCGCAAGGAAGCGAAGGAAGTCGACTGCCCATTTCCGTGCAATCCTACTTGCTATAACATGGATTTTACTCGGGGTTTGTAGCCTGATGAACGTACGGAATCCCTGGTAGTTTAATCTCATCGTTGAGAAGCTGCTCTTAACTTCTTCAGCTGATCTTAATCACATTGATTGTGCTGTTGATGATGGATGGTCCGGTGAGGTTCCATGGAGGAGACTTGATGATGTGATGTGCTGCATGTTTGAGTCATCTTTTCACCTGATAAAAGATCATCCGAGGTGAAATTGTTTTCATTGCAATATATGTGCCTGAGTAGGCAGAAACGGAACTTTGCTCTTCTGGTGGTTAATTGCTGGAGTATATCTAGTTACTGTACTGTAAAGATAAAGAAGTTAAATCACTAATTTAAACTGTGTAATATGGTATTTGACTAATCTGCAATCGGGTCATATCATCTATCTCAGGTCAGAGGGGTAAGCCCGACTTTGTTCATTCATTGTAGTAAAATAGGATTATACGTCTGTTCTGTTTCGCAGGGTCGCACTTCGGGTCAACTCTTACGCAAGTGGGATACTAAAAATTCCTCCCAATTCCATTTGTAAAATACGCAAATCAGCAACCTACTTCCCCCTCGCCTAAATTCCCAAAACATATGATCAATTTTTGTTGCCCCTTTGCTGCATGGAACGAAAGGCGGCAAATTGATAGCGTCTTCTTCTGGATTGTGGAGGTGTAAAATGTTTAGTTTCTGACGGTGGGGAAGTTTTAGCAGAAAATGTTTTCCTGCTGAATGATCGATCAGTATTTGGTTTCTCATTCCCGCTGCTTTATCATTTTGGACCTTATTTTTAGGCCTGTCAACGGTCCGGGTCTAGACCTGGATCTGACTTGGATCCGTCAATTTTTTACGAGTCCGGGTAGGGATATAATTCCGTTACCCGAACCCGAATCCGGATCCGTTTTGTCAAATAAAAACGGGTCGTCTACGGAATACATCATTCCGGCCCGTATTTAACCCGTATCCCGATATAAAATAGATATATATCTATATATATACCAATAATATATCCCAAATTTACTTCTATACCCCAATGGCCCAAACAACTAAACATTATCCACGGACATGTAGAGCCTTTGGCATATACAACACCTATTGCAAAAGCATGAATTTGAATCTTACAAAAAGTATTTATCACTGCTAAACATTATATCTAGAAGATGTTAATTAACACATGCAATATAGCCTAGCTAAGACTTTAATCAAGTGACAACATTGAAATAATACTTGTTGGACAAAATTAAATTGACCTTTCTTAATAAAAAAAAAGTAGTACTTTTTCTAATTTTGTTGTAAAACAGGTTTCAACTATTTTTTCGGGTAGACCCGTCAGATCTGGGTCCGGAACATAGAGTAGAAGACCCGTCGGGTAAACGGACCGGATACGAAACCAGTATAATATAACGGGTCTGGGTCCAGAATAATGAATTCCGGCCCGGATTCGACCGTTGACAGGTCTACTTATTTTTTAGTTGAAATCAACTCTTACTTCCATTGAACCTTTTCCCACACTCTATTATTCTATGCGGAAAAATCAACTACTTGAAATGGGAAGATCCAGATTGGTAATTATATCCGTTCAGAAGGAGAATTAAAAGAAAAAAGAAAGTCCGTCCAGAAGCAGCATCTGGTAAGTGGACAAGGGGCACAAATGGTTGCAACCGTTTGTGCGGGTTGTATTCATTTTTCACGGCGCGTAACTTTTATTGTACACGATGTAACTTACTTTGCACACGACGTAATTTTATAACACTTTTTTGTGGGTCCCACACATGGCGTGAAAATCGAGTTACATGGTATAATCTGAGCCGCACAAATTTTTGAGGCCACACCGTGGCCGTTCCTGCCCCATTTCCCTGGTAATCATTCATGTCAGACAGATTTGATTCTTCCATCTTTGATCATTCATTTAACAGATCTTACTCTGCTGCTGTGGTAATATCTTTCTGCACAAGATCTTTACTCTGTCTCCCTCCTTATCTACCACGACAACATGCTGACTGATTCAACTCTCGGCTTTTAATTTTTTTTTTTATTAAATAGAAATGAATCCCATCAGAATCTAATAAATCATCAAGTCAGCGGAAGCCACCACACCACTTATGGACAAGGCAAAAACATTTTTAGAAGAAGGGGCCTCTGCTACTACATTTTTATTTCCCAATCAGACTTTCACTTGTGTTCTGAATGTAAACCCAGACCATGTGTTTACATGTAAGTAGGCTTTCTTGACTCCTCCCCCAAGTTTTCTGGTTGAATTTTGGTCCAAATGCAGGAAAATTATGAATTCAAACTTCCCTTTTTCTGTCCTGACTTTGGTTCCTTTAGAAGAAAATAAAAAATGAAACAAGCATCACCAACCAATCGCTTTTACTACTTGACAACTAACTTCTTCTACTACTGGTTCCAACATTTGATATACAGAAGATAGATAGGGCGTGATTGCGACAGTCCAAAAAAAAAATGGTACTGTATCTTCCAGCTCCAACTAAACCCTTTCAACATTAATTGGTCAGTTTAACAGGTCACGAGATGACAGAGAAGTCGTAAACATACCAAAACCACAAACCAAAAAAACTAAAAGTAGCAAGTAAACCAAACTGTCCCAAACAAAAAACAAAAAAAGAGAGAGGATTTTTTTCAGTTGTTTGTTCGTGACGTGGTGGTGTGTTCTTGAACCCTTGATGTCAACTGTCATGTTTCTGGTTGGTTTCTGACTTTGACCTCCCCTAAATTAATCATGTACTAACATGTTCCTTCTTTACTTTTAATTTTTAATGGGCAAACTGTTTCCTTTTCATTAATTAGAAACCTACCCAACAAATCAAAAATCTTTTACGTTATCCTCTAACCAATCCTCGAATCAAACTCACAACCCCCCAAGTGCAAGCAAATATTTATAGTATTGCTCTTTGTCTGCTAGTGGCGGTCAACCCTTCCTCTTCCTTTGCATATATATATATGCTTTGGTTCTTTCTGGCCACGCAGTTGCTGGTGGCCATTACCATTAAATATTTTAACTAATGTCACAGGTAAGTCTATCTATTTGTCTTAATTTTTGATATGGAAGAGAAAATTGTTTTTCTTCTCTGAAGGAATTGGAGCAACATATATATATATATATGTGTGTTATTGCAGCAGCATTTTTAGCCCAGTGCGAAACGAAGAAATTCGTGCAGAAAAGTCACAGCTTCTGACCTTTTCTACTGCGCAGAAAAAGTCTGTTTGTGTTACTTAGTATTAGCCCTTGAGTTTGACCGCTGGAAAATAGAAGAATTAGTCCAAACAAAGCTCTCCGGCTCGGCTGTATTCTCCGGCTTTCAACGCAAATATGAATTACAATTCCCATTGCATTGACAATGATAATCATAACAAAAGTCATGATAAGAACGCGTGAATGGCTAATGCCAAATGATGAGATTAATTGACTATCACCATCCTCCTATGCTAACTGCATCCGACTCAGGATGCATTAACACATTAGTAATTAATTAAAATATCGACAGCATTTCCTGAGATGCGGTTGCCTGCACAACAACGTATCGAAATGGTTCTTGACAGATTAACCGAGTCATAAAAATATCCTGAGATGGTGGCTCTGCTTTGGCTTGAAAGATAGGATAGCCAAAACCAAAGTGGAATGGCACCCAAAATTTACCAAATATTCAACGCTTTCTCTTTTTTTACTCGATTCATTTTCCACTGGATTGATTGAACACAAGATAAAAGTGATGGTCGAGATGCTCGATCGTGGCCAAGAATAGCGATTGGAAGGAAGGAGGATGCTGTAAAGGATTCAAATTTGATGGGGTAACAAAAAAATGAACGAATATATTACTCTCTAGATGCTTATACCAGGCACTTCTCCAGAAAATGCAAACCTCAAGGCTATTCATTACAAAATTTCACAATCGTCCTATCACATTTTAACAGGGGGAGAGGTGTTGATCCTATACATTGCCCCCCCCTTCCCCCAAGTAGATACATTTTGTCTGCGAGCCTAGCCGTATACTATGAACACTAAGGAAAATGTGGATAAAAGAATATATAGCTTCTGTACTTTCTATACGTGTTTCTAATTACACGGATGAACGCCAAATCCTTCCTTCGAAGGATATTATAATAACGGAGACATCATCGTGGTACCTTCTTCGATCCCCTTGTGGTATATCAAGCAATTCATGAAAGTCCATGCCTGCAGTATAACAAGATAATTGAGATTATCAGAATTTTTTATTTTTATTTTTTTGCCTTTTTGGGATGCTACATAATGCCATAAAGATGTCTTTGTGAAGGAGGATTTACCAGCTTTCTTAGCAGCTCGAAATAACACTTCTTCAACGAGATGTTGTGCAGGATCCCCCTCAGGAAATGAAGACATGAAATTCTCAACTTCAGTGACAGCTTCTTGGTTGGTTAAGTACTGGTAGAGGCCATCTGAAGAAAGGATCAGAAATCTGTCTCTTGGGCAGAGTCTATGGTGAAAAAGAGACGGTGAGCAGGTGATGTAGGGCGAAGTTCCAACATAGTGGATTCTGAACATTTGCAAAAGTGCATCATTCCACTTGGGCTGCAGAGTGACAGAACAAAAAACGGATACTCCGTGTTAATTTGAAGTTTTTTCTCAAATTCGTGTACGAGTTGAAATTCCACTGGCATTGGAAGTTGTAAAGTATAAAAAGAAACACTGTAACAAAAAAAAATGAACCACACATCAGATTGCTAGAGCGAACAAGACCGAATTGTTCACCATCTAGATCTTTTACTCACTTAACTGGAGAACTATGCAATTAGAACTCATCTTTTGCAGATTTCAAGCTTGCATAAATTATATTATTCAACACAGCCTTTGCAGGTCATAGAGAATTAGTACTAAATTCCAGTATGCGTTAATATGGGTGCATTAGGATTTAAGAACACTGGGAGACAAGCGTATAATTTGTAACCAGAAGTACCTGCTTGAGAAAGCCAGCTCCAAAAGCCCGAGTAACCTTCAAGGAACCCTTCACTCTATCATTCACGATCGCCAAACCATCATCTGGATGCTCACTTCTAATTCTCTGAGACTCCTGAAAATTCGCATGCTAGCAAAATTCAGTACATGCTCGAAACAATTAACTAAAAGGAGAATCATTTGTACCCTCTCTAAGAAGCATGAACAGAATTTTCACCTCTTTTACAGAGGTAGCATGATCCACGGTGAGTTGGCGAGAAGTCAAATGATGCAGACTGCCGAATTCATCGCCATCAAATGCTTCAAGATCATTCTGATTTTCCTCCCTTATCCTTTCCAAATCCTTCCGTACCTTCCCAAACCATGGATCAGGTTCGCCATTTTGTGCTAAAACTGCTCGGCTGTCCCCGACATTCATCAAGTAAACATCATCACCCTTCATCAGCATCGCCAAAACGCAAGATCCCATCAGAGCCAACTCAGGATTCTCCACCAACATCATATCTGCTATCTCCAAATAGGACGCCTCGGTCTTCCTCAGAGCCTCCGACAATGCTTTCAACACATCCATATGATTAATACCCGCCACACCATCTGGTCCCAAATTATTAAACATCTTCAAGTCACCACCCGTATCAATAAATCCATTAACCTCCATTCCTTCTGATGGAACAAATTCCCGATAGACCCCTTCTTCCCGGCCAAATGACTCTGACTTGTCATTCCATAACAATCCCTTGAGCTCCTTACAAACATTGGAGTAGAGATTGTTCAACAGAAAGTCGGTGGCATCGGGGCCGTTGAATCCATCATAAATCCCAACAAAAACCCAACCCTGTTCATCGGAAATCACAATATGGACCCTATCCTCGCCAGCCTTCCCCTGAGCCCATTGCACGTTTTGGCTCCCAAAAGATTCATTTCCATCATCAAAATTGTGATCATCAGCTAAACTCAAACGACAGCTCAGATTATTGTTACTAGTACTGCTATTACTACCGCTAACCGTGCCATTCTCGTTATTTTTCTCAACCCAGCTCAATTCTGCAGAACTCCAAAAAGATTTGGACATGACTTTCTTGAAATTTCTAATTAAAGCCCATTTCTTGGGTTTCGGCCTGTACCTCTGAAACTGATCCTCCTGATTCTCCAGGGGCCCAGAAATGAAGCTCCGCTCAATGGGGCCGGACAAGAAACCCCTTTCGATGGGGCCGGAGCCGGGGCAGGCGACCCGGGGAATGGGGCCGGACCTGACCGAGGAAATTGATTTCCGGGGAATGGGCTGGAGGGGAATGGAGGCAAACAAATTAGAGCTCTCGAAAGCGGCAGCCTTGTCGAGGGAAGCGTTGTAGGGGCCGAGGTCGATGAGGGAGGTGGAGAGAGGCGTGGAGGTGTTGGCGGAGATGGAGGCCCCGGAGATGGTTCTGAAGGCGGCGGCGTGGCTGGTGGTAGTAGAGGAGTCGGAGGAGGAGGAAAGGATGGTCTTGGAAGAGGAGTCGGGCCTGATGTAGCAGAAGGAATGGCCGAGGCCTTCGTCCAGTGGGTCGGAAAGGTAGACGGCGATGTCATGATGGCGGCGGGATATCTCTCCAGCATCTCCGGCGAAGCAGCGGTTTAGTTTAGCTATGCCGTTTCCCATCGTGATTGACTAGTATTTCTGTTGAGAAGAACCCAAACGCGTCGGAGCCGAGGACCCTTTCACACCATGCAGCCAGCGGCGAGAGCTGATTGAGCTTAGGAAGTAGGGGAGCAGACAAAATCGCTGCTTACTAAAATTACTTGCTTTGCTTCTTCTTCTTCTTTCTTTCTTTCCTTCGCCTAGTTTTATGAATTTGAAAGAGAAAAGCAGAGAGCTGGGGTGAATTTGAGCCTTTGAGAGGGAGAGAGATAGAGACGACTTTTCGTTTCAAATGACAGAGAAGGATAAAATTAAAGCGATGGGAGGGGATGGGGATTGGGACTTAGTGAAAGGGGTGGTGGAGAGTTGACTTTGGGAGCTAAAAAATGATGATGACATTAATATATAGGAGTAGTAATATAATAATAGGCCGTATTGCTAAGGAAGGAGGAGTAGTAGTACTTTGGTGACAAGTATATTTGTTTATTCAGATGCTGCAATTGGTGGGATCCTCAAGGAAATGGCTTCTGAACAGCAGGAGTTGACTCTGAATTCATAAATTCATAGCAGGAGGTGGTGGTGGTGGCGGCGGCGGCGGTACCGCTTTTCAATTGTAGTGGTGGTGGGAGGAGAATAAATACCACTCCTCCTGCCACCGAACATTTCTTAATCAAAAATTCAGCAGTCCTAATAAAAAAAAAAAGATTTTCAATTCGGGTGGCTACTGGCTACAGCAAGGATTTGCAATTTCCTTGATTGGGGAGTACTTGTATTTTTTGGAAATTGAAGCAGAAAAGTAACAAGCCGTGTGGGGTTGAATAATCAAACACTAATATACTGTCTGTAATACTAATATAGTGGTGCTGCTGACTACTCAAATACTCATATACTGCTGCTTGCATTTAAAATTAAAACAAATATAAGTATTTAAATGCTTCCCTCCGATGAGAAAGTTGGAAAACTTGCAAGTTTTTCAAAGTCAAAGGGCTACAGTTGGCTTTGGCCCTCCCCCTCCCCACAAAATCCCCTGACCATGAGATACATTAGATGGGATAGATGAGAGAGTTGAAGAGACAAGATCCCACGTCCAAACTGCACTCGAATTATTCGATGCCACATCAGCGTCTTGACTTTGCCATCTGGAATCCCGGTCTTACGCGTGGCCGTATGACACCGAATTTCCTAAAGTGTTTCTATTGTAACAGTGCAGCATGAGGACAGTTTAGCCGCGGTTGTGTTTTTCGCATTTTGAAACCGAAAGGGCACTGTAATTGTGTGTATAATCATACTATAATTATATCTTTTGTGAAGGTCGTTGAATTTTTTGCATTTTTTTTCTTTTTCTTTTTCTTTTGGAGCTAATAAATTCATTTCTATTGTCAATGCCTGCCTGCCTCGCCTATTTGCCGTGAAACCCCCAAACACTTCCTTTGGAATTGTCGTGCTGCTGGTCCCGACATGAAAATTAGGGGACTCTCCATGAAGAACAATTATC
Source organism: Coffea eugenioides (assembly GCF_003713205.1). NCBI lineage: Eukaryota > Viridiplantae > Streptophyta > Magnoliopsida > Gentianales > Rubiaceae > Coffea > Coffea eugenioides. Next base: position 3,421,593 of record NC_040040.1, on the reverse strand, counting down.
CATGATTCTGTTTCTGCGGATTATATCTATTATGATATTACTACGTGAGAGTACGGCTATATAATAGCTAATTTGAATTTGAATCATTCATAAAAATAAATTAGCCTAAATATATTGTTATATTGATAGTAGGAGCAAATTAATCAAAAAACTTTAAAATTAAATATGAGGGGAAAAATAGTCCATTCATATTATATTATTACGTGAGAGTAGGATTACATAATTATAAGAGTATAAATTTGTATTTTTTACAAGGATAAATTAATCTAAAATTTTATCATTCTATCTGTTAGTCATCTCGGGATGACTAATCCCATCTCCCCCATAAGATTATTTTATTCCATGAATAAGGAATTAATTTGGTCAAATAAGATGTGTCATTTCATATATAAAATATAATCAAACATGGGTTGACACAGGATGATTAATCTCTAATCATATATTATCTCATGAACCAAACCAACCCTTAGTTCATATACCGTTGTGTATACTGCCAAGAGTCCTATGTCGGACAAGAGAGGAGTAACGGGTTGATATATAATTTCGAACCCATGTGTTATTAAACACTCATTTGAACCTCCATGCAATGCAATAGTGTTATAATTTTGACTATGCCAAAAAAAAAAAAAAAAAAAAACGATCAGCTAAGTGTCAGGCGGGCTTAAGTGAGTGCCACGTTCAACAGCCTAAGAAACGAAAGAGTTGATGCCGAATGGCGTGTTCCATGAAGCCTTTCCTTGGATTTTAAGCAAAAAAAGAGCTGTCAGGTTCAGATTTCAAACGTGGATCGAATTCAAAGAACGTACCAGAATAAATCTATTTGACATTGACAATGGAGAGACAGCTGAAGGTGACAAAAAACATGAATGCATTGTTTGACTTTTAAGTTTTAGGCAATTATTTTACTACTACTTATTACTATAAGAAGATTTGGAAATCAACAGGTGGTTTCCCGTTCAGCAATCAATTGTGTTTGTTTAACGAGTCAATCTCTCGGATCGTTCATTAAACATTTCTTAGTAGTATATTAACAGTTGGTGCTTTGATCCATTCTCCCGGAGAAATACACACTATAACAGCCGCGGATTGAACAAAAGTGAAAAGTTTGAATTCAACTGTTTGGTCAACGGACCGACAACAGCAGAGTTAGAGGGGATGCAGTGAACCAAATTTATTGGCCTGGTGACTTTTACTCTTATTAAGCAGAATTAATCAATTCACGTGCAATTTGTAGTTCTAATATCAACGGACAAGGCATCATTTTCTCCGGCAGGCATGAGCTGGCGTAACTTCCTTTACGTGTCGCCCCGCCTCGTTGGGTGAGAGACGTTTTCCATTGCACCAACGATCTGCATGGAAGACCAAACCAAATTTTCACATTTGCTCTTTTTTTTTCCCCTGTTTCTAAAAGTCAAAAGAATTTTTAAACGCTCAAGTCCAAAGAACTTTTATCTCGAGTCAAATAACATTATTAAAAAATAAAAAAAGGGTTAAAGGGCTCACAGAAAATTTCAACCCTTTTTGTGCATTAGTTGGCTTGGAATGATAGAATACAGATGTCCAGGTCGCTGGCCGCTAATAAATGATGGACAAACCAGTAAAACCCTTTTCTGTATGTAGTCTTTCTAACTTTCACTGAAAGATTAATTAAACTACTCGATATTCGAATTGAGTACAACTTAATAAAAATTTGTTCGAACTTAATTCGCCAATTAATCAAACAAAATTTGAACGGTATTTTATATTATATAATATTCAAACTTGATAAAAAAAAAATTAGTTGAAACTTAGTTTGACAAATAAATTAATAAAATTTTAAATTCATTAAAATAATCAAATAAATTTGAACGGTAAAGATATATTCCGCTATGTGCATGCTCTAAATCCAAACCATGAGCTTCTATCTATTAAATCCCAACTCCATTTGCTTAGTTCGACTTTGGAACTTCCACCCCAGACTACTACTTGGCAGGGGTGGCAATGGGGCGGGGGATCCTTCCCCCACCTCTCGCTCCGTTGTCAAATAACTCCCCTCGTCCCCCACCTCTTGCCCCCCATCTCCCGCCCCGCCCCTATCCCATTTCCCTCGCGGGGGGAAAAAATCGACTTATCATAAATGTTTGTTTACAATAATACAATTGTAAACAATGTTAAATGAGATTAAAAAGCTGTCAAGATGGAAATAAAGCACAACAAGTCAAGTTACAATCAGTGCGGAGGAAGGGAACCAATCGAAATAAAAAAGGATTAAGAGCAAAACAGGTTGGAATTGGATAGCTTAGTCTTTGGGGGGCATTAGAAATAAATCAACAATAGTCCAAGAAATTTTTTCAATTGTTGCAGCGGCCGTTGACGCTAACTAGCGTTGTACTTATAAGTAATGGTGCAATTTAGAAAATTTAGGATTATATTATATATATTTTTTTTATTATATGCGGGGAACGGGGCGAGGGATGAAATGGGTGTATGTTTCCCCACCCCCGCCCCGCCCCATTTCTACCCCCCGCAGTCACCCGCTCCCATTGTTATTCTTACTATATACTTGGTGTACTATATGTATGCTTACCCAAACAGTAATCCGCCGAACCCACATCCGCAAGAAAAACACATATAGCCACATCCGCAAGAAATATATACATCCATTAACGAGGATTACAAGTTAATCTTAGTTCCATCTACCGGTTTTTGAATGCTAAGTGTTTTTATTTATTTATTTTATCAACACAATTTTTGCTAACCCGCTTCTAAGGAGAACCAACACAGAACTAAACCGCTCTTATGGGCTAGAACAACTCTATATATAAACTGTAAGTCATGAGATTTGATGCCCCACCTTGCAGCTAAAAGGTAACTTAAAAGTTCTAGTCAAAAAATTTATCTGTCTATGACCTATGTTTAGACCATATGCGTTGGTCATGATAACATTAGAACTTCTTTTTTTTTTTTTTTTGTTTGGCACCAAATATTGTGACGACTCTTTGCTAACATTAGAAGTTTTTTTTTTAAATTATATCTTTCCAGAAAAGTTTTTACAAGAGATCGCAGCTCAAACGGGAAGACTTTCGATGGGCTACTCCTACTGCTTGTTAGGGGTGAACAAAAATACCTGCTAGCTTGAAAATCTGCCATATTCGATCAAAAAATTAGAATACCCAATTAGTATTATTTGATCACGTCAAAAGAGAGTCGGATACTCACTTAAATGCGGAATGGGTTAGGGTCACATAATTAAAAATCTGCGAGTACCCGACCCGTCCAGCATGTATATATTTTTATTTTTATACACATACTATAAAATAATACATTTTTAGAGTTAAATAAGCAATTTTATTGAACAAATTGCATTACAAATATGGAAGACTATATTTTATTTACAAAATTTATTTGTAAAGGTCATGATCTTATATTTTTTTAGAAAAGAGTTTAATTATTGTGAAATATATCTTAAAAAATGTGCTACTTATTTTAAATCTTTATTGATTTTGAATTTTTTTGAATTTTTTTTCATTTTTCTTCACAGGTTTGTTTCTTGGTGGGAGACTTTTTTGAGAAAAATCTTTATTAAATTTTAGATGAATATGTAAAACATAAAATTAAATTAATATAAATAAATTTTTTTAAAAAATTAAATGATAAGTCGGACGAGTCGAATACCCGTTGATCTAACCCTATCTTAGCGGGTATTTGATAACCAAGCATCGGCTAATATATGAGGCGGATAAGGATCAGGCTGATCCGTAAAAGTGTGGGTCAAATCAACCAAATGCTGCACGGGATGGTTACCCGACCCGTGCCTACCCTAGTGCTTGTCAGCTTCATCTCAGAGGAGTTTAAAGCCCACCCGAAGCCCAACAACGACACGGCAACCAACCCACACTTGTACACAAAATCATGACAACCTTTGTCAGCCCCCTTAGCATAATATCATGGCCCGTTCTTTGTTTTTTTTTTTTTTCAGTTACTCGTAGAAAACAATTATAGCGAAAGTTGCTTAGAAAAAGGTGCAGTATTTTTCTTTCGAACGTTTTGAAAAATCAGTAAATGCTTTCAAAAGCATTCTCATGGCCACTATTGACGATTAGCTTTCTTTTAGCCTATAAATAAAATAAAAGCAATATTTTAAACAATTATAAAAACAATAATAAATTAATTCTAAATAATCTATAAAACATATAATGCCAGAGAAGTTGTTGTTAGTTTAAATAATTTTGGTCATTTTTTGAACTTGCAACTCAATCCTTACAAAATTTCCATTTTTACTCTAATCACTTCATCATATTTTGACATTATAACTACTCATAACCACCTTAGTCTAACTATCAAATTCTTATAACATTATAAACCAAAGTTCTTTAATGAAAATTTTATATCAATTTGATTTACGTAAAAAAATTCACATAAAATTTATATGTTTTAATTATTTTTAAATTGTAAGCATAGTGGGTGTGTCATTAACACTAGTTTAGAATATACCTTAGTATGTCGCAAAGTTTTTTTTTTTTTTTTTTTTAAGGGTCAAATAAGGTAGAAACTTTCTATTTTTAGTCGTTTGAAAACTCATTTGATGATTATAATTACTTTTCAATGACGTTCACTATTCAAATATGGACGGAATTGAAAAAAAAAAAATCACTATTCTACATCTAGATTACAAAAATGCATTAAAAAAGAGAGAGTGGACAGATGGCAAGCGACATGAGACCGAAATAGGCGACTGCGGAGAAGGGCGGTTGACGGGTAACTGGCGCCAAATTTTGGAAGCCCAGTAGTTTTAGGATCTTGGGAAGGCAATCAGTAGAAAGGAAAATGGCCCTCGACCATTTTTTCTCCCCCGATTTACTGCTACTTGGCTAAATATCTCCGGCTTCTGTACTTCTTAAATGTCCACCAATCAATAAACAAAAACAACCTCATATTCTTTATTCGTCTTCATTTCACAGGTATCCCAAAAAGAAAACCTGGCAATTTTTATGTCTGAAAGGCATCTCAATCTGACAATTGATCATCTGGGAAAGGAACGGAGCCTCTTAAGGGTTAATTTTTGTAGTCCCCAACCAATATGTGTTTAATCCAGTTTCCATTGCTTTATGTGCTGTGTACCATGGCATATCATTTTGTGTTTTGATGAATGCGGTGACTGTTCAACAATGCTTATATTGTTCAACGCAGCCACGTTTTGGGGTCAAAAAAATTGCAGCACACCCTAATGGCAGGTTTCCTCTGTTTCCTGGGAAACCGCTTGATAAGACATGATAAACCGTTGGATGCATTATATTGATTATGGGCCATTAACATTATGATTTTTTTCCCTATTGTTTTTATGTTCGACGATTATCATGATCCATTTTCTGGTGGTTAATGTCGGTTTTCATAATTTTCTATCAGGTTCTCAGAGCGTGCCAGTACAACTGTTGACCTGATCATTTTCTAACTCCAAGCCATTGCACCACTAAAGCTGATCCAATTGTAATAGATGGGAAAGAACATTCCACAGCAAGAGCCTTCCATCACTTTGAAGCATAGTAATCCAGGATGTATGAAAGGCATACTTCATCATTTCAACAATCACAAGTGGCACCATGTCAGGAAAAGGCTTGTACATAAAACAAGCAGCGGTGGCAAATTGGCAAATGGTGTAGGTACTTAATTCTGCTCGTTCACTTGGCTCTTAATTGCTCTTTTTTTGCCAGGTTACTCGTGTAGTTTTAGATAGGCCCCCGTCTTTCTAAGTGCTCTTTTCTCGTCACTTCAGTCGGCATGCATGTTTAACTATGTGACCTTCTGCGACCATAGCATCAGTACATATGCAAGTGAAGTTGCTCTTGTGACAAATGTAACGTCTCATGTTTGAATATACCATTCGTGGCCTTATTGATGCTGGCAATGCAGTTGTTACTACGCAAATTTTAGTACATGGGATCTGCACAATTTCATGATCTTGGCGTGGAAAGAACGTTTTAACTTCGGTCTTGCTATTGAAATTTATGTGGATTGCTACTTTTCAGTGGTTGAAGATTCAGGAAGTAAGCTGAACACAACAAATGCTGGGCAACCGCAGGAAAAATTAGAAGCTGAAACTGCTAAATCTTCTGTACGTACTATATATCTTGCCGGGCAGCAAAATTTGAAGATAGATTCGCAGTCTTTTTCTCTACACTTCTATTTTAATACATAAAATTTTAGTCGTAGGTACTTATAAATGTCATTGCTAGGATTAGGATAAGGATAGGAAGGTTGCCCATTTTTGGAAAATGTTCTAAGAGATTTTTACTTTCAGGATCATGCAAAATCTTCAGACTCTAGTTCAGGGCACAAAAGTTCAATGAAATCTCGAATAAAAGCCTTGATTACTGAAGAGGTCTATAGAAGAAGAATCCGTCATCGCCGAAGCTCTTCCTATCCCACAAGATTGCCATTGGAGCGGAAACCTTCTATCCATCATTTAGATGTCTCCAGTATAGATCCTTGTGTTGAAACTAGCTTCAACGATGAGTCCCTGGATCACCAGGAAAATACACTGCATTCTTCTGTTTCCATCTTACTGGATCCGCTTCCGCCACAGTTTTGTGGTGAATCAGTCGCACAGAGCAGGACATGTCACTTGTGTGCTGCCATGCTTACTAAGAATTACTTGAGGCAGAGTGAGGTTAATGAGCATGGGAAGCAACCAGTTAAAGATCATACTCTTCTTCAGGACAAGTTTATATGTGCAATAGAGCCGAGTAAAATTGCTTCACTCCAAGAGTCAAAGATCTTTCTGGATGCGCTGGATTTGCTCAACTTAAGGGAGGAGTTATTCCTGAAAGTTTTACAAGATCCAAATTCATCATTGTCGCATCATTTACACAGCCATAGGGCATCCACTCTAAGATCAGGGTTAACGAAGTCTGTGTCATTTCCTGTGCCTGGCTCCTCAGGCGAAAGACCTTCTGCATCCAACAGTCCCAGGTGCAAGAAGGAATTGGGAACTTGTAAAGAAGGGGAACGTAAATCTCAAACTGAAGAGGACCTAACTTCGAATGCATTAGCATCTCAAGACCTGGACCAGATTTTGGCAATTAAAAAAGGCAAATGCACGGAGGCGGAAGACCCAAAACAGCTCTGTCCCCAGGATAATGCTTCTTTAGATTCACTGAAGGAGTTCAAGACCCATCATATGAATAAACTTATCATGAAACGCTTCAAAAATCTTAGGCAAAAAATCAAACATGCAATCAAGGAGAGCAGAAAGGAGAGGCAAAGAATTGTCATGGATGCAGTCCTCCATAAAATTCCTTACGGGTATCCAAAAGATACTAAGGAAGAGGATGACGTAAACAAGGATGTAGTTGCATTGAATTGGAATAAATGCATTCCTCGGAGTTGGAGTGGTTCTTGGAACGAGCAAAATTCTGCAGTTGGCAAGATTGGACAGCACGGCATTAGAAGAATATCATCTTTCAATGAATCATTAAGTAGATATAACCGACTACTTGAGTTATGTTTTAACAGAGAAGAAAACAGTCGCACGCCCGATCGATCAGAGTTGAAAACAACAGGGACCCATTCACCTCTGGATGGCAGTCCTATATGCCTGGGAAGGATCCTCTCGTTACCGGATCTCAGGTCATACTCCTTTTCCCGGATTGAGAGATCTGCCACGACAAGTTCTTTGGAGATGCCAATCAGGCCTCTTTTAGGTGGAAACCAAAATACAGAAAAAAGTAGTATTTCTGAACAAAAACCTGTAACTTCAGAAAAACAAATTCAGTCAGATGGCCTTCTCGAAAACAATAGTGAGGAAAAAGTCCCCGAAGTTGGTGACTCTTTGCCTGACTTGGCTGGCTCCAATAGAAGGGAGAGAACACTGGACCATGACGACGTTATTCATCCCACAAGGGATTCTGGACATGACTCTAAGTTCGAGGAGGATGCAATTGCTTCTGAAGGTATGTTTTGGAGGTTGTTCCTTTTCTCAAGTAACAGCTTGAAATGTTTTTGATTGTGCTCAGTTCTGCCCTTTCTCTCACCCTTTAGAGCTTAAAATTTATTTCTTCCATAGTGAAGACCATCTTGTTTTCATCCAAAAAATTGGGCAAAAGTCTGATTGCCCTTACGAAGAGCACCCAATTTTAATTAACTGCATCACTAAATATTAAACCTATGAATAGTGGTAGAGTTTAACTATGAGAAGCACCTGGTTAAAGTAATTATCATAGGTATAGACTGGATTATGAACTTTAATTTACTGTCTGACGCGTTCTTATCTGTTTTTGGTCGAGACCAGATTTAGAACCTGGGCCGGCGGTCCTGATTCCTGGGGAAGAGGATTCTTTATTAAACCTGCAGAATGATCTCAGGATGGATCCCCTCGGCTTGAATGAAAGCAATATTAATGTTGAGCAAGTAGAAACTTCGCTGAAGCAATCCTACAATGATCTATTGCACGTCCAGGTTGACATGAAAAATAAGGCTGAATTCAATTATGTTAGAGATGTGCTGGAGCTGTCTGGCTTCAGTGGAACCGAGTTCCTTGGGAAATGGCATTCTGAGGAGCAGCCAGTGGCCCCGTCAGTGTTTGAGGAAGTAGAAGGTTGTTTAGTAGCTCAAGCTGATTGTTCTGGAAATGAAGAAGGCGGCAGCTGTAAGCATCTGCTTTTGTTTGATTTAATCAACGAGGTACTGTTAGAAATCTACGAGAGAGCATTTTCTTACTGGCCAATGCCTTTAACTTGGCGGTCTCATGTCCATCCGATGCCTGTGGGATACCACGTTCTGGAGGACGTTTGGACAGATATAAACTGGTACTTAAGGCTAAGGCCTGAGGTGGACGAATCACTTGATAGTGATAATGCGATAAGCCATGATTTATCAAAAAGCGATGGCTGGATGAACATTCAGTTTGAAGCAGAATGCGTGGGGATCGGGCTGGAGGACTTGATATTTGATGATCTAATACAAGAACTTGTTTTCACCTGAACGTTCCTTGGCTGGATCAGGTTCTCATCTCAAGCGGCAGTTGTGATTTTGGTTACGTATACAATTTTCCTTCCATATATTTTAGTATTGCTGTCAGTTTTCTCTCATTTAGAGATGCGACAAATTTGTGGGACACAAATTCAAGCATGGACTTGTGTGCTAGGTTCTTGCGTGTTGTATGGCTGAGTTTGACAGTAATGAGTCGTAAAGCGCAAATATGGATATTTTTATTTTGACAAAGATTAGATCAATGCTCTAGATTGTCGCACGAAGAATTTCCAGCACCACGTATGGCTGAGTTACAGGAAGAAGACACAAGCAATCATGGCACAAGGGACCCCACCAGGAGAGGGAGCAAAGGGGATAAAGGAAATGCAGATTTTTGTTCTGAAATCTGTGCTCGACATAAATTGCTGTCTCAATGCAAATTTCCAGACTTACATTCAGGACTAATAACGGAACCAAGATTCAAGAGTCCAACAGCTACCTATATCAAAGAACAAACCGAGAATTAGTGTGGGAAACTTGGAGAATCAGGAATCATGGTTCAGCCATACCGGAATATACATCTCATTGATCACAATTCATGGCAGTGCTGGCCGTGAATCAGGATAACTCTCGCACGTAAATGCAGCCCACTTTCGTTTTAGCTCTTCTGGACTAACAACAGAAATGAAAACGCAAGGATTTTCTTTTCTTGTTTCTGAAAGGGGTAGCCCCGCCTGAGATTAAAATAACACACGCACAATCAAAATATATCTTTTCCAACCATTGGGCCTTGATGCAATTGTCAGGGAAAGCTCTCTCATTTATTAGTTCAAACTCCACCTAGTACGTCGCACAAGAAGCATAGTGCTTCTTATTTTTTAAAAATTCAGAGGGTATAATAATGCACTCGTCGCCTCTTTAGGCTCACATATCTTGATTCTGATTTCTTGGTCTCCTGACTTTTTCAGAAAAAAAAAAAAACATTGACCTCCTTGCCTCCATCGCTTTACACTTTTCCATCACCTCTTCCAAAAGGCGATCCCTATACACAGCCCAATGAGCCACTGAGTTTGGTTCAATGGCCACTAAAGAGGGACTTAAAGGGTTATAGGTGGGAGTTCAAATTTCACCTGTAGCGAAAAAGATTCAAGGGTGATGTCAAAGTATCCCTTTGATCTAATCAGGTCTGTATTCTAGAATAGAATAGATTATACAATCGTAAAAAAAAAAAAAACATGGCCCACTGGATTGACAATCAAAGAGCAATGGCGTCGGGATTTTGTTGGCTTGTTGCATATCAGCATTTCAAATTAATCACTGCGACTAACTAGCCCATTCCACTTTCAATGGACAATAGCATCACAAATCCAGAACAAACAGAGCAATCTTTTTCTCAACTTCCTTAATTTGGGTCCATGTATGAATTTTGCTGATTAAAATCTTCATGGCCCTAATCTTGCCATCGGATTTTTGTGCAGTAACATTCATACCATCTAAAACTAAAGAGACCACCGGAGTCCTGAGAGCCCGATGGATTATCCATCCTCTCCCTAACATGTGCCGCCTATTAAACACTCGTTAACACACTTGCGCCCATTTGTTCTTCCGTCTACAAGATGAACGTCTCAACTTAGAAGACACATTTATCCATTTTAACTTTCAATACTTTCCCACTTCAACTACATTTTTACAAACGCATGACACCTGCAATACCTGTTACTGAGTGCTCATCGGAGAATTAGGCAAAACCATGATTTCTCACGTAAGTGAGTTGGGCACATAAAAAAGAGATTCTACTCCATCAGTACTTCCACAACCAATGGAGTAAGTTCATTTATGTCCCACCAATTATAACTTTTAATTCGGAGAAATGAACAAAGCCCCTTTACTTTTCTAATTTTCTGTTGTTCAGTCTTTGTGCACAATGGTATGATAGAATGGGTCATTTCATGTGCAGAAAGCTGACGAAGTAGGACCACAGGCATTGGAGACGCCATGTGGTGGGAGAGAAAGTGTACTATTCTTGAGATTTTAATAGTGAGGGTTTCGGAACTGTGGGATTTTCTGATCCTTAGTGGGGTTTGTTAATGGCCCGGATGGTAAAGGGCGAACCGATTTGATGCCAATAATTCACTTCGCTTGAGTTTCTTCTAAAAGAATGGTGTGCGCGTGATCTTCAAAAGAATGGTAGTCCGTTTTTTGCCTTTTTTTTTTGTTTTGAGAAGATTATTCCAAATTGTATATGTTCTCCCTTTGAGGAAGAAATACCCACTGATTATTAGGTAAGAAACAGGAGAAGTTGCCGAAAGTAATCTGAGGTTGTGTTTGATAATTCAATTGAACATTTAAATTTAATAATGGATCAAAGAAGTTGCGAAAAGTAATTTTGCACGTGTTTGATAAATCCAATTAAGCACTTAAATTTAATAGATTTAAATCTTAACATGTTTAAACGAATTTCATAACAAAAAATTAAATATTTGAATTAATTAAGTGTTACTGAATTTTTTGGACAAAACTTGATTTGAAAATTAAGTGATGGGCTATTCACCGCTTATTGTGATATACACTCAACTGTATCAGATTTTGTCCATATTTTATAACGCAATTTAACATTTAAATTTAACGGGTTCAGATCGGGTTCAGATTTTAGTATATTCAGACGAGTTTGATAAAAAAAATAGAATGTCTGTGATTTTAAATTTTCTAGACAAAACTTGTCTCTGAATCTTTCGCAAAACTTGTTTCAAAAAATAACTTGTGTCGAATCTTTGCTACTCCTTACTGGCTGACAACCCCCACGGCTGAAACACAGCTTTGTGTGGGAGCATAGTGCCGCTTGGAGTAAGTGTGGTGGGTGGCTGGTCGTAGTAAGGGTGGTGGGTGGCAGGTCGTGCTCATAGTCGGAAGGTTAAAAACTTCCTGCGGGATTGACGCACCCTCCCCTTTCTTCCTTTTCAGTTTTCACCTCCCTCTGTAATCTGTCCGGTGAAGCGGATGTGACTGAGATATGTAACCTGAAACCGTCAATCTGTTTGATGTGTTGAGTTTCTCAAGAAAGGGACCAGCACCTTTTGCTTTATGATTCTACTAAAAGCAGCAGAGAGGAAAATAAAAGAAGAGGGAAAATAAAACCCATCAATTCAGTGAAGTCAACCGCAAAAAATATTCTGTGTAGTGACCTCTCCTTTTAAGCGGGACCTTAGACGCATCGATCCTCTGAAATTAGTCGTCCAAGCGCTTAATAGAATACAGATTAGGGTGTACGTCGTTAAAATTTAAAATTTAATTTTTATACATATATTATAAATTTAACGATGATAACGGAGTAGTATATATATTATTGTTGTATATGATTTACTTTAAAAGATATATATGTGTATCACTAACAGTGTAGTAATGTTTATATTATACTGTTAGTGTAACGCAGATACTAGATATATGTCACGAATCTAACGATAATAATAATAATATATATTATTAGTATATATGATTTATTCTTAGAAAATATATATGTATATGTATATGTGTACATATATATATATCGCTAATAATATATAAACTAACATGTCTATATCCACGTCTCATATGTAATTTAAACTCAAAATGAGAGGACGTGGCCTTGTGTGCACGGGCGAGCACACACACATATATATGTATGTATGTATATGTATATATATATATATATTCCACCTTTGTAATTTTGAGATCTTCTAAAAGTTTCATTCTAGAAGTAAAAGAGCTTTTCCATCCGAAAACAAATTTATCCATGTTACTGTAAATTTTGCTTCTAAGTAAATAGTAACTATTAGGTTCATCCTACGTTTAAGAACCAATATGCCTTCTCACGGTCGTGTTATGTAATAATTTTTCCTCACCTGGTTGTTGATTGGACAAAGTCAAGAAACTACGAAAGTTCCTTCATAAGCATGCAATTTGGAATTAATGAATGCGATATTATCCATAAATTGAAACTAGGCTTAATTACATAATATCGTCCCTTGTAATTAGGTATTAATAGCAAATCGTCCCTTGTATTCATAAAATTCATACATTACCCATAGATGATAATGGTCAAATGTATTTTTTTCCCCTTCATCGCTGCCTTAATGGTCTAATGTGTTTGGTAGTAAAAAGATAATTACGTACGGAAGCACAAGACAGTCGAGTGGAAGAGTTCAGGTGGTTGTAGGAATAGAAGAGAAGATCAATTTTTCTCCAATTTTGCTTCGTTTTGCTGCTGCAAATTAAGGATCAGATTATTATTTTTTTTTATCCTTTGACTGGAGGAGTGTATGTTCTACACTGATGACAGATGTTTCTCCTTCATTCCCTGTGCTTTCGTGGAGAAAAAGGAAACTTTCATTAACTTAAATTAAACTTCCATTGCCGAACTGCAGTTGGTCAGAATCAGATAAGTACATTTGTTTCCTTCGTAGACAAACTGATCTTTGACCCGCTTCAAATTATGATCAGGCTTTAGAACAATTATGATAGCAACGAAAATGTCTACCACCAAGCAAAGTGGACGAAATCAATAAAATTTTACTGTCACATTATTATGATATCTTAGAAGAATTATTGTAGGATTATTGTAGTGTCATGCTAGGTACAGATAAGGCTCTAGAACAACCGGGATCGTGGACAGAATTATGATAGCAACAAAAAAGTCTACCACCAAGGCAAAAAGATGGACGAAATTAATAAAATTTACAATTACGTTGGGTCATATCGGAGCAGATAGGTTCAATTTGAATTGGCAATACAGATGTCAACTAGTAACATCTGACAACACTATGGTCCTTAGCAAGTACATGAGCAGACGACATTTCAAAATTGTGTGGCGGAGATTTGTTGCTTCATTCATTTATTGTACTCGCCATTAGTATACACGGATGCACCAGTCCTAAGGCGGTAAACGAGTCAAGCCGAGTCGAGTTTTAGCCTAATCGAGTCGAATCTCGACATAATTTCATTGAACTCGAACTAGTTCGAGTTCGATTTCGACGAACTGACAATTTTAAACTCAAGCTCGAGCTCGAAAAAAATAAAAAATAATTATTTTATTTTTTAAAAAATAAATAAAATAATATTTTTTTAGTAAATAATAAAATATTAAGGATATACATGTAATTTAAAATTAAAAAATATAATATATATACTTAAAACAAAAAATTAAAAATATATATACTTAAAATAATATATATATACTTGAACTCGCGAGCTAACGAACTTAATATTTTGAATTCGAGTTCGAGCTCGATTTCGACTCGAGCCAGCTCGAATTCGACTCGAGCCAGCTCGAATTCGACTCGAGCGGCTCGGTTCTTTTGCAGCCCTCCAGTCCTACTGTCTGTCCAATTACCAAACACTCGTGGTTTCACTTTTAAATTAAAAAATATAATTAATTTATAATCTTTTAAATATATATTATTTAATGTAGGTTATTATTGGGTGTAATCTAATTTATTTAATGTAAAATTATTTAGTCATACTCTATTCAATGTAAGTCATTTTAGAAATTTAGTAAGTTAGATTTATTTATTTTTTCAATAAAATTAACTGATTTTTTTAAATTTCATAAAAAAAATCAAACCTATCAATGTGAGTAGTTTGTTTTGAGCCGCCATCCTCAAATTTAACACCAGAAAATCGAAAACAAAAAGGATAAAAGGAGATCGTAATTTTATAAAAATAACAATCAATCCAACCGAAATTGTTTGACGGCGAGGAGGGATATTTTTTTGTGGAGTACGTGCACTTCCAGAATACACTAGCGTAATAATTTGCCCTCGTCCTGGTTGCATTTCGTCTAATCCGTTTACTGTTTAATAGCAATAATTTGGTGGCCTTTCTTTCTTTCTTTTTTTTTTATATTCCTTTAATCATCTTTTGAGAGTAGGGACTGTACAACTTGTTTGGACGTTGATGAGACCATGAGAGCGGAGATGGATTAGAACCATAGAAAACGACAGATACGTGGAAGCAGGGTGACCTGATGCCCGGACCCCCGCGGGGGGAGGGGGGGGACCGCCCGACTTTCATGGGGATTACCATCATGATATCATACCACGTGGACGGTCCATCCATCCCCTTACTTCCAGTCCTCCACTATAAATTTTTGTCATGGCTCATTCGTTCTTCTGCATTGAAGGATTACTTGTTTTTTATCTCTTTTCTCGGTTCCCGTAAAAATCTCTCAATCTCTTTTACTAAGAAACAAAAAAGAATGTCGTGCTGCGGAGGAAACTGTGGCTGTGGCGCTGGCTGCAAGTGCAGCGGCGGCTGTGGCGGGTAACTTTCTTACTTTTCTTCCCTCAAGCAATTGCCTTGGACGTGCGTGCATGCATTTTTTTCTTTTTCGGGTTAAAATTCCGGATCAATAGCCTCGACCGGTTTTCTCGTGTAGGATCTATCATTTTCATTTTGGTTTTGATCTATCAAGCCTTCTTCGCTTGTAAATTTGAATTTTTTAAAAAAAAAATAAATCTGTTTTTTTATTATCTTTGACGGTGGTGGAAAATTTTTCGTCTAAAGCATAAATCAGGACGTCCTGTGGGTTGTGTATCTATCTAGCTGCTGTCTTTAAATTAAAATCTGGAGTCAGTTAATTGTCTTCTTTTTTGTGCGGACTGATTTCGTGATGGTGTCAAATGATGATCGCAGATGCAAGATGTACCCCGAGTTGAGCTACAGCGAGAACACCGCCGCTGAAACTCTCATTCTCGGTGTTGCACCACCCAAGACGACGTACGTGTCACTATATTCTTTTATCAAAATTATTTCAATTTATTACCACTAATTTTCTATTAGGCGGCACCTTTGAAATCGGATCTGAAATCTGACTTGATATGTCTTTTACTTTGGCATGGGCTGTGATAGATACTTGGAAGGGGCCGGTGAGGAGGCTGCAGCTGAGAACGGAGGTTGCAAGTGCGGACCTGACTGCAAGTGCAATCCCTGCAACTGCAAATGAGGCGGTGTTTTTAACAAAACAAGCAGAGATGATGACTAAATAATAATCACTAGAAATGTTTTAGCGTGTCGGTTGTCGGTTTGTCAGCATCTGTCGGGGGGACGTAGTAGTAGTAGTAGTAGTAGTATAATATCTTCTGTCATCCTATCATCATCTGATCTTTATGATGATGATGGGTCACGGGAGTCTCCTGTAATAAAGTGGCCATGGATTCCCAGTGGTTGCTTTGGGTGTCCCTTCTTCTGTGTGTATTAATTTTAAGGCAGTAACCTGTGCGTTGCTGGTACTGTTTGTTCCTCTGCTTGTCTGTATGTTGGTGGTCAGGAAGGGAGTTTTTGAGTATGATCAAAGCCTAATGAAAACTCTTTTGTTTTGTATGTTAACCAGTGTTCAATAGATCTTCCTGTGCTTTGTAGATGTATGTGTGTTGCGTCTCGCACACCGACTTTGAAATCGGCAATCTGTCTGATTCATACAAACGCTCGAGTTAATGATTTTTTTTTTGTTAATTGCATTTACTTTCTATGAAGTTTGGTTAAAATACGGATTAACCTCGCAATAGGATACGGATCAACCTTGAAAGTTTGATTTTTCTTGGGAGAAAAATTGTGTCTTTTACCTTTAAAAATCCAAAATAGTTGGTCAAATTTTCTCGATTAATTTACCGGCTAAATTGGTGAAAAAGATCTTAAAAGGTTTGTTTGAAGGGATAAGTGATCTTTTTGGTCAAAAAAATTTTGTGTTCGAATTTTTTTTTGTCAAATATGAGAGAGATGAGAGTTGCGTAGGTGAATCATTTAATACTTGTAAAAAATGTGGTGTGAGTAATTTATTAAGTGGATAATCCTTTGACTGTGAAAGATGTGTTGTGAGCAAGTGTTCTTATCAAAGACTTATGGTCAAAATCCCTTGAACGTTTTGTTCATAAAAAAAAAAAATTTTTGACGAAAAAAAGGAGAAATTACCAAAAGCAGCAGGTGTAGTTCATCCGCAACCGGTCATCTACCGACATTTTCCCACAGGAGAAGACGAATCGGACGGCCATGGAACTGAAAAAAATCTAAAGTCTTCTTCATATTAAAATTAAAGGTGATAGACCATGGAATTGGTAGTGTTAGTTCAGTGCCATGAAATCTGCTGCTGTCGCCCATCCCAGAAGACAATAATAAAAGGTTAATACAAACCATGAAATTAAATTTCGTATGCTACAGTTCAAATGCCGAAATTAGGTTAAGAACAGGACTATTAAATGAGTATATATATAACTGTTACAATGGTTATGATGCTGGCTGAAATTTGTAAGTTATCCTCTTCATGATTTCGTGACTTGGTTTCATACAAGCTTATCCTAAAACACCTCTTGCAGCTCTGCTGAACATATTGTGTACCTATACAGATCCAGAAAATAAGTATGAAGCAGTGCATCTTCCGCACGTAATTTTACTCACAGGACAATATACTCCAAGCAGTTATTCCAAATGTTTATCCCATACCTGCTTTGATGAAAGGCCTAATTTCTCCAAATCGTTCAGCTGTAACAGTCACAGGGACAATGTTAAGCATTCAATTGTTTTTGTTGGGCAGGGAACTTTATTGACATTATGCTCGAAAATTCCTTACTGATTTTAAAGGACTCGTCTCCCTAAGGTCAGTAATGTACTCCGCCATCTTCTGCCCGATTCCCTATTTAAGAAAGCAAAAAGGCTATGTAAAACTTAAATGGCAAAATGACTATTTCCTATTCTTCCAAAAAAAAAAAAAAAGAAAGATTATTTCTGAATAAAAAATATGATCCTTTCCTCAATTTGCTCTACCTTTAGCTCAAGTAGCTCTTCCCTGACAAGAAGCAAGCGCAGTTGTTATTAAGTCTGCGGAACGCTGAGAATGGAAACGGAAAATTCTAGGCCAGGGGAAAAAATTACCTGGTTGCTGTGTTTAAGAACTCGATATATTCTTGAACCAGAGTGCCCTGTCATTGATAGAACGGAAAGGATCAAACTTGAAGTTGTAGATAAAATACCTATAAGCATGATACAATGTGCACGCATACCTTCAAGTTAGTACTTCGAGTATGGAATTTTTCAAGGGGGTTTCCAGTGCCCTCAAACTGGTCATTACCACCATTATGAATAAAAGGTGTTTTGGGAGTTTTCAGGTCAGAAGAAACAAGAGGTTGGTCTTCTGAAATTATGTCGTCAGCTTTTATATTGGAGTCTATTGGAGAAAGGACTTTCCTCAAGGGACTTTGTGGTGATTTAGTTTTA
Organism: Coffea eugenioides; assembly: GCF_003713205.1. Taxonomy (NCBI): domain Eukaryota; kingdom Viridiplantae; phylum Streptophyta; class Magnoliopsida; order Gentianales; family Rubiaceae; genus Coffea; species Coffea eugenioides. The sequence goes on along the minus strand of NC_040040.1, from coordinate 3,403,407 downwards.
GCACTAACAGGGGATGGTCCTGTAGAACACTTGCTTGTTGCCATCTTCTGCTCTCTAATTGCAGGTTCATCTGTGCAATAACCAATTGGAGAAAGTAGTTTCATGTTTACCTCCTTCCCTGGATCTACAGGACCTCCATGATTAAATAAATTTCTGTGAGCCACAGAAGTTGAAGCACCCCGGTTGCTATCAATCCTTGGTTTTGCAGAACTCCAACCTGTTTTTGGCTTTTTTAGAGAGCTCACAGAAGTTGGACTTTTTATGGTTACCGGAGATCCATATCCACCGATCATTTGAGCATTCTTTGTCTTGCTCTTGGATTCCAGCCACTCACGAAGCTTTGCCTCCATGCTGACCCTTGGAGCATCTTTTTTCTGAGCTGAAGATACAAAATTGGATATGTGACGTGACCTGGAGGCCAAAGTAACTGTGCGAACTGATTCTTGATACTCTCCTGGATTCTGAGCAGCGGAAAAAAAGATAAGAAAAAGGAAAAAGGCAAAGACCTGTACAAACTTCCATCGAACCTTGCATTAGTACTCAAAACAACAGAACTTACCAGGCAAGCAACCATCAAAGCACGACTTGTTCCTCCGAGAGAATCCTGCAGTATCCGTGTCAATCTGTTTTCTCTGTAGGGTATTCGGGGTTTATTGTTGTTTAGTGCATAGATAACATTGGAAAGTGCAAAAAGCGACTGGTTGATCTTGGCACTTTCATAGAGACGAATTCCTTCATTGCATGTCTTTTTGTTATCCTCATTTCCTGAATCAATAAAGAAATTCAGTTTGCCTTTGAATTTGACGGACAGTTATCTGACGCTATTAGACACAGCAATGATTAAAAAAAAAAAAAACCTGCTAAATCAATCAGGTTTAGCTTGCCATCCACAGATTTGCCACTATCATCATCACAAGGGGTCGAAACTGATATCACCAGCACACCGTGACTTCTACTAGAAACATCATTGAGGCTTGTCTGCCCAACCTTACGCCTCTGAATTGCACAAGAAAACACCTGATGGAATTCAGATATTGAGTTCACTTGAACTTGAGCTAATCCCCTAAGATGAATTTGTCCATCTTTGTCATCCAATATTGCAATTTCCTTTTCTTTTAGTTCCAAAAGATCATAGCATTTGTCCATGTAGATCTCATAGTATGAGATTTTTACTCTACTTTCTGTGCTGTGGCACATAGAGAGAATGGTGGCCACAGCAAGCGGCATCAGACCTGGCGACTCCTCACTCCCCTGCAATGTCATCAATTAATTTACACTTATGCATATAAAGAGTAGAAAGGGAACCTTTCATTGACTTAATGTATGATATATGACAAGTTTATCCCTTTCTTTCCACTCAAACAAAGCAAGAATGCTGCTTTATATGTTACAACAGTCGAAGCAGTTATCCTTAAGGCAAACACATATTTTCCATAATAAGGTAGATGGGAATTAAAATAAGACTGTGTGCAATGCAAAACACAAACTCGTCCTACAAGCTCAATTAGCCACAACCTATGTAGCCACAATTGTTGAGGAATTCAAGGGATCAGGAAAGGACTAAATCTGTGTAGCCACAACCTGAATATGAGGAGGCTGTTGAAAAAGATACTTGCACGACAGTTAGGATACTGTGTTTCCTTTTAACCAGATCAAGGTTAGAGTACTGCTTCTGCTCTTATCACTTATCAGGTGTTCAAGTCAAACATAAAAACTCCAAAAGCTAAATGAATAACGCAAAACAATGAAACGAAACTAAAAAGGGAAGAACGAAGAAAAATGAAAAAGCAGTGCCAACATGATGTGCGGGCAACCAATCTTCTCTACTGTTCAACATGAGTCAGATTGTTTACATACAAGCGAAAGCTCATTAATTACAGCATTCGTTAACAAATTTTATAGGTAAAATCAAGTTTCGTCTTTTGAGCAAATACAGTAGCAGTAGTAATGCTAAGTTCCATACATTCAACAAATTCTTCAAACTGAATTCTTAATGGGGCTGAAAAAACAAAGATCTTAAAAAGTCCCTCGGGGGCAGAATTCTGGTAATGAAAATAAAGTGTCCAGAGAAAATATTAAACCTGCATAGTGTAAGTTTTTCCACTCCCCGTAGCACCATATGCGAAGACAGTGGCGTTGCAGCCCTTAAAAATACCTGAAATCAACGGCTTCACTTCTTCCTGAAAAATTTTACTAATGTTGTTGTCTTCTTGCCCGAAAAAGGCATCCAATTTGAAGCACTCGTTCCGACTATATCCTCCAACAGAAGATAGCACTTCAATCAACTAAATAGAAAGGTCCAAAAATAACTAACACCTCCAAAAAGGAAGGGGGAAAAAATGTAAAACGTATTTTTTTGGACTTGCCTAGTTTCTTGATCTTTGAGGTGCACAGTGACTTCATCACAAGACTTCAGTTCTGAGTCAAGAACGGAAATGCAGGACACGGCATCGCCATTTTTTTCCGAAATTTCTCGGGGAAGGAAGGGTCTAACTCTTATGACGACTCTGACCTTGGATACCGAACTGGAATGGGAAGCTGATAATTTTCCATCTTTTCCAGGCGTATTTAAGGGCCCAATTTGAGTTGCCATTGGAATTGGATCAAAAACAGGGGATGAAACGGAAGAGAATTGATGGATCTGGAGAAGTTGGAGAAAATGACGAAATTTTCTTGATTGATGAAGCAAAATTAGGGAGACCGTTATATCTTATTATGGAGGCTGTGCATTCAAAATTTTGAATTTCTTGGGCTTCTGAGCTCGAAATAAGGATTGGGCCACCTGCTTGTCCCCCACTTGCCAGCAGGGTTGATTGGGGCGAATGGCCCCAGGTGCAGGGTGTGGTGGATGTGTTTGTTGGGGGGGGCGCCCCGGGGGGGAGGGGGGGTTTCCGGTGGTGGTGATTCAGTCCCCTCCGGATTATTCCTAGGCCTCTTTAGGTCCGCCCCCTCCCCCTAATGTAGGATAAATTAGATTATACAATAATTATCGTTTTTGAAAAATATATATGTATATATACCTTAGTCACGTCCGTCACCCACATATATATATATGGATAACATATTTAATATTATTAGATATGGGTATTAGATTATTTATATGTAATATAATTAATATTATTAATTATACTAATAATTATATATTTATATTAATAGAAATTATTAATTAGTTATGCTAATATATTTATATTAAATTATTAATTACATTTGTACTAATTATACATTTATTTTAGGGTTATTATCACTTTACACCCTTAAACTATATTACTATTATCAGTTTACGTCCTAACGTTATCTTTTAGTCACTTTACTCCCATGAGTAATTCAACTTAACATGTTAAGAAATTTTGGACAAAAATACCCTTTTTATTTTATAGCATTGCTACATTGTTATTATCACTTTATTCATTTTGATTATAGTGATACAATCACTTTAGTTCCTAACATTATTTTCTAAGCATTTTACCTCATCGTTAATCTAACTAGTATGGTCAAAAAATTTTAAATATATTTTATATATAATTAAAAATAAAAAATTTGGAATGGTTATTCTTCCTTTTTTTCACTTTAAAAGATCGAAAAATATAAAAATAAAAGAATTTTCTCAAATTTCTTTTTTTCACATTTATTAATAGTAGGAAAAGAAAAATAGATAGGAAAGAAGGAGGCAAAAAATTAGATTTTGCAAAAAAAAAGAAAATAAAGAAAAGTCTAACATTATCGTATTACTTTAAAGTTGTCGAGATTAGAATTGGAATTTAGTGGTAAACAAAAAAGTGAAATAATTTTAAAATAATAAAAGTATTTAATTCTTTCTTATTTGTAATTTTTACAAAAAAGAATTGAGCTCTCTCTCTCCCCCTCCCCCTCTTCATCTTTTTAATTTTTTTCAATATTTATAAGATTGCCAAGAAGAAAGAAATTAATACTCTGACTTTTTTCTTGATACTAAAAAGGAGAAGAGTCATTCTAAATTTTTTATTATTTTTATTATACAAAGAAGAGGGTATTTTTTTTATGTTTTTTAACTTGCTAAGTTAGTTTAATGGTAGAATAAATTGTCTAAAAAATAACTCCAGGGGGTAAATTGATAATGAAACTATATTTTATGGGGGTAAAATGATAATAATTTTAAGGGTTTAACATGTCTTTTTACTTTAATTAACAAACTCCGTTAAGTTTGACTGTTAATTTTGGGGGTAAAGTGACTACAAAATAATGTTAAGGGGAAAATTGATAATAGCACTAAACGTTAAGGGGTTAAAGTGATAATAACCTTTTATTTTATTGTATACTTTTTGTCTTGTGACTTGTGAGGAAGTGGAGCGGGCCGGGGAAATGTTTGGACAATAGGATAGGGGAATCCACTGCATTCCTAGCTGTGAGTTAAAATACTAGAAAAATTCACGGCCTTTTTTGGCTGAGTGCATGATCACCAATCCCCCCGTTGCTTGTGTCTTTTTTACCAAAGCTATGATGACTTTTGATCATTTTACAAACCTAAACCCCGAGCAAACCACAAATGCCGGCAACTCTTGAGGTTTCTCAGGAGACTTATAACCTAACCCAAACCCCCCCCAACACTCGATATGGGATAACTACCTTAAGCAGGGCAGCTGCTACTAAGACCTAAAGAGACCTCACTAACCCCGGACAGGTAGTTGTCTTTTTTACCAAAGCCAGGATGACTTTTGATCATTTTACAAACCTAAACCCCGAGAAAACAACAAAAGCCGGCAACTCTTGAGGTTCCTCAGGAGATTATAAACTAACCCAAACCCCCCCCCAACACTCGATGTGGGATAACTACCTTAAGTGTTTGATTCTAGGTATTTATAAATGTTTGTTTTGAGTAGTCGGACCATTTATTCTTCCTTTTTTTTCCCCTCTCTCTCTTTGAAAAAAGTTGTTAGCTTTGGGATTATAGCGGGTTCTTTTGAGCTCAAATCTGTATGCATACATCTCATGTATACTGTGTACATATATGTACATTATCAAATCGGCGTGAACTTAGCCTGTGTTAAAAAAATAACATTAAATATATTCACCCCCAATCTGGCAAAAATTCATTTAAATATATGTACATGTACTCAGAAGTATAACATAGGGATGCATTCGAGTCAAATCAAACTTGAAAGTGCACTACTTGAGGTAAAATAATTGATTTGGAACTCGAGTTCGAGTTTGTTGAGTTTTTAGAAGTCAAGTTCTTCAATTTACCTTACTCGAACTGGAGATTAAGTTTAATTAAATCTAATCGAGTCAAATCAAGATCAATTGAGTTTATTCGAGTGTAATTGAGCCTATTCGAGTATAATCAAGCTCATGTAATAAAAATTAATATATTTATATATAATTTTAAATAAAGAATATTATTAACATTTCATAATATTATATATAAAAAATCAAAATATATATTATAAAAAACTCCATTAAATTCATCGTGTTTTTTAGTACAAAATATTGGAGTTTGAGCTCAAACGAGTGGCTCAAACTCAAGTTCGAGATCGATCAAAATGATTTCGAATCGAGTTATTGATCAACTAACTCCCGAGCTCGAGTTGAGTTACTTGATTCAGCATCATCCCTAGTATAACATATAACATATAGCAATTGGAGGAGCAGCTAGCATTTATAGTGTTATAACATGAAATAAAACTGTTTGTGACTGCTTAGAGCAATGAACAAACCTGGCAACTAGCTTAGAGCAGAGATTTGTATGGTGGGATAATTTTCTCTCCGTTTTTTTTAATCAATGATACATCTGCTAATTTAAATGAATGAAATCATTGATCTTTTCTCTAAAAAATATATAAAAAACTGATTGTCATTAGAATTTAGGTGGCTTGTTTATTGACACTAATCATAATCGAACTCGAGGCCTCGACTCCAAACCCCTTCCTATTCTGCAGCTGTTTTTTTTTTTTTTTTTTTTTTTGCGTTTTAATGCATGAAATATGCTCAAATGGCAATTTCCGGCTGTCACCAAGACTCTGTGGTATAAAAAGCTGTTGATTCCCTCCAAAACTCTATCAAAATACAAAATAAAGAATTTAATCTTAATCCCTTCATTCCTTGGTTCAAAGCTCCTTAATTTTTGTCTATACTTATCATAATCAATTCTAGACGGGTTTCAAGTGTATCTCACGCCCATCACCTCCCATGTATCCTACTCTTAACTAAATTTCTCACCATCCGATATAAAACCAATCAATAAATCTCAACCCCTGGCAAAGTCATGATCCACTTCAATGATGCCTAAGTGGCCACGAAGAATGTTTTTAGACATTGATGACAAAACATACTTCATTGTGAAATTTCTATATATATTTTGGCATGTAAAGACAAGCCCAGAAGTGCAGAACCCCTAAACAATCAATATCGTAATCAGACGGTCCAGAATTACCCGGGAACCATTAACTCCTCTAAGCACGTCCCACATTTAACCCAATAACCTACACAAGGGCAAGTGTGCCGTTTGAGGTTCAAACTTCGTTCCCCAACGTTCACGTGAAACCGTTAACCGCCGTCATAACCTGATGCGAAGTTCCCCAACTCCGCAGCCCCTAGACCAACAAAATTTAACGGCCAGTAAACGGCACCGTCGGTGATATTCGTTATGTACAAAATTATAAATAATAGGGATATATACGTTCTCTATCTCTCTCTTTCTTTATTGTTCAACGGGCAAGGTTTTCTTGCGAAACGAAAGCTTCAATCTTCTTCTTCTTCTCTCTCTCTAAACTGAATTCTTCTCTTTCTGAGTTTTAAGTGTCCGATGAGCTGGAGTTGAATTCCCGCCATTTCTCTAGTATAGAGGTGATTCTTGAAATTTTTTCTGGAAAATTCAACTGCTTTGCGATAGGTTTAACTATGCTTTCCGTTGATTAGACTACTGCGATGTATTTTAATTTTTATCGATTGTTGTTATCTGTTTGATATGCCAAAGCTGCAAGTGTTTTAGTAATTCAGTGTTGCAGTGTCTGATGGAGGTTTCTTAATCATATTTTGATCTGATATTGATTCACGAGATCTGGTTTTAGTTTAATTTCATTGGTAATTGAATGGATTACGACTATCTATTTTAATTGGGGTTTTTAGGGTTTATGCTGACGTGGGTTTGTCCCTTTCTGGCGAATTCCTGAGATTAGTTTAAAGGGCTTTGCTTTTTGTGCGAGTTTAACTAGCTTTTGTTTGTGGATTAGGACTTTTATCCTCTTTTCTTTTCTTGGATCTTTTAAACGTGCTTTAGGATGTTGGGCTCTGGAGGTGATGATCTGAAGGAGATGACAGAGGTGAAAACAGAGGGTTATTGTCTGGAGAATAAGCAGTCAGCAGCTGCTTCGAGTTCGTCTGTTTCTGAAACCAGTGGCAGTGTCACGCTGAAATCGCCCGGGATTGGAAGCCCGACAGCTACATCTCCATCTCATCGGTATTCATTCTATTAGTACCTTTTACTTTCAAGATTTTGACTGAATGTATCCTAATCAAAATGTCAAGCTTCACTGTAATCACCCCATTAAGATATGTAATTTACTTCAGGATACATGTTATTTGGGTGGATTTTGGTGTTTTGTAGGGATGAACTATCATACATATAGGTCTATTGTCTCTTAGAAGAAAATACTTCGTAAGTTGAACATTATACATGAAGATTAATCGGCATATGTGACCTTATGAGTTTGGTCCTCAGGAGCAGCAAGTGGTTCCATAATTTTAGAGGAGGAGGGGAAGAAAGTGGAATTTCAGATTGACCACAATGATTTACTCATAAACTCTGAAATTTCTGAAGATTCATTCCTAACTGGAACTGGTAGTAATGTGCCAAAGCATATTGTGTTGGAAAATAATGTAGACACTTGATGCTCTCATTAGAGCAACAATGGAAGTTAATCTAGGCCATTGATGAAAAAAAGGATAGTTTGTGGTGTTGTGCTGAAAATGCGAAGTGAGAGTGTCTTAGGATACAGGTTTAGGAAATTGGAAGCCAATCTAGGGATAGGGAAGACTGCTAAAATGACTGCTGTCTTCAGTGGTCAGTCAAATGATATCCATTTTGTCTGTTCTCTATTTGGAACCTTCTGGATTTGGTGTGATATCAAGAGATTGGTAGTTACTGTAAGATTTTACACTTGCTTGGCTTAATCTTTATCTTTTGCATCTTTAATGCATCAAAGTGCACTAAACCATGTTAACATAATGATGTGCATATTGACTTGTAGGAGGACAACGGGGCCAATTAGGAGAGCGAAAGGAGGCTGGACACCAGAGGAGGTGAGCAATTTCTGCAATTAATTTCTGAGACGGACCACAAAAGTGAGAGGCAGTCTTTAGTCATACAATATTAGCAGCCAGTTTAAGCTGGATCTAGAATTTTAAAAAATTACCAATTGTTATGTTCTGGGGACTGAAGTCAATTGGGTGAACAATCAAGTAATTGTCTTTTTATTATTATAGTTATCTTCTTGCAATTTATCTTTTTTTTTATTGTTCAAATCACATGATTTTCTATCTGTTGCCAGATACAAATTTTTGTCGTAGCTCAAATTTCAGTTGGAATATGCAGCTTGATTCTTCATTTTCGGTTTTTCATTTTGGGTTAATAAAAGTTTTGGAAATGTGTTACTAGGATGATACACTGAAAAGAGCTGTTGCAGCTTTCAAGGGGAAGTGTTGGAAGAAAATAGGTATTCATTTTTGCATCACGGTGCATCTTATTGTTGTTTGATCCCCAGTGGCAGTAATTTGATGGGCACCATTCTGAGAATCTGTTATTTTACGTTCTGGGACTAGAGCATCGCATGAATATAGGTTGTGATAGGAATTGTCAACCAATACATTTAGAAGAAAATAATACACCTGTAGTGATTGTCAAGCTAAAGATTTTAACAGGTGTTTCTATAGATTAACATAAGATTTTGGATAGGAAGTTGTTCAGATATCTATATGGATTGCAGTTGCATATGTTCTAAAACAACAATGTACAAAAGATTTCTTTTAATTTTCATATTGCCATTTGTGCAGCCGAATTCTTTCCGGATAGATCAGAAGTGCAGTGCTTGCACAGATGGCAAAAAGTTCTAAATCCTGAACTTGTTAAGGGACCATGGACTCAGGAGGTAGGTTGGCTTCTGGTTTCTTATGTCCTCCATTTTTCTCATGCGTCTCTAGGCTTGAGTCAGAATTGTTTTTATGTTGATAATTACCCCTATTGATTGAGCTCCTCCTGTTATTTGGCTAACAGGAAGACGAAAAAATTGTTGAACTAGTAGCAAAATATGGGCCTACAAAATGGTCGGTCATAGCAAAGTCTTTGCCTGGTCGAATAGGGAAGCAGTGCCGCGAAAGGTAACACTATAAATACAGTATGTATTCGTTTTTGGGTTTAATCTGCAAATTGGTAGAAGTTAAATTCTTGTTCAACTATTGGTGAAGTGCATATTTGAGAACTTCAAAAATTTTGCAGTCCTAGAATGGTTTTAGGTACTTGTGAGTGTTGGCATTGATTGATCTAGTCTGTATGTTATTCATACTACAGCAGTTTTCAAGTGTCGTGTTTTCAGGATTTTGGGACTTAATACATTACTCTAAAATCTGTGCTCCGAATGCACATGTAAAATCATTCAAAGTAGGTATTTTCATGTACATGTATGAGATTTTGTCTGCCTATTTGAAGTACAATAGACATTTATGGTTACATATTTAATTTGTATACCGTTTTTAATTTTCTGAGCACCAACTATTTTCCCTCTTCATATCTCATCAAGTCATTTTAGTCTTCTAAAATTTTCAATTAGCTTAACGTTCTATTACTTTGTTTATTTCTGTGGATGTAATTTATTGCTTTCAAAATGTTTAGGTGGCACAATCATCTGAATCCTGGCATAAAGAAGGATGCCTGGGCATTGGAAGAGGAACTAGCTCTCATGAATGCTCATCGGGTTCACGGGAACAAATGGGCTGAAATTGCTAAGGTTCTACCTGGCAGGTATATTCCTTGATTGCAAACATTCAGTAGACAGTGTCTGAATTTGGTGCTGCATTCACTTGAGTCAGTAGGTCTTCTCAAGCTGTCCTTATGATACAGTTTATGACTATAATAATATTATAGATAATGGTTATAGCAATAATAACCAGATGTTTGATTGATGCAGGATGTAGTCCACTGTCTAGACCAAATCTATTCTTGTTGTAATACCTGTCTCTTCATCGACCAAGACTAGGATGTTATTTGTATATTAAATTACTTCTAGCTGCTTCTTTTACAGTCGGATGTTCTAAACTTAATTATCAGTTTTTATAGCCACATAAAGATGTGTACACTCTTGACAGGAAAGTGAGCTGTTACTCTACCAATTCTGCCTCGTGCTTTTCTAAAATCTGAGTGAATGTCTGTTCAGATTGAATTAGATACAAGTTCCATTTTGTTGACTTAGAAGCTTAATAGGTTGATGAACCTGACAACCCCTCCGGCAACAACGCGCCCCCCCCCCCCCCCCCCCCCCCCAAAAAAAAGAAAAAGAAAAAATCAAAGTAAAGAGAAAGAGATATTTAGTTCTGGTTTGTTTCTATGACAATAGAGATGATATGCTACAGACACTATCTATGTTCTGTTTCCTGCTTTCGGGTAGTAGCAGGGACACTTTAGAAGCAACAAAAGAAAATATCTCAGTTTAGGGGTAAATGTTCTGATTTCACCCAGCTTTAAGCAAATTAGGTGCGAATGCTGGAATTACGATGATATCATGCTTAGTGTTTTATATATGCTGTGCCTTTTATGATTTGGCAGGACCGATAATGCAATCAAGAATCACTGGAATAGTTCTCTGAAGAAAAAGCTAGATTTCTATTTGGCCACAGGGAACCTTCCCCCAGTTGCTAAGAATGGTCTTCAAAATGGTTCTACAGACATTAGTGGGTTGTCATCCGCTAATGTCATTGGTAGGTCACACAATGGATCAGACGCAATAGCTTTAGCTTCATCAGAAATCACAGATGGCCATAAAGTGGAAGTAGTTGGTAAGGATCAAGAAGATATTGCCTCCTCAGTCCCAGACATTGGTGCTTCAACTAGTGTTTTTCACAACAATTCTACTGATTCTGAAGTGGTTAGATATGAGGAAGAGTCTTTTCAGATAAACCCTGGCCAGATTGATCCAAACATAGATGCCATGTTTGACAAAAGCAGAACTAGTGATGAAATCTATCAATATAGAGTGATAGAGACACCAATGAGCTCTCAAATTCCAGAATACGGTACCTTGTACTATGAGCCACCACTACTAGAAAACTATGTTCCACTGGATTCGGATCTTCAAAATGGTCACCAGTATTCAGAGAGTAGTCCAAAACTGTCACCTATTGGTATTTTCACTCCACCTAGTGTGAGCAGTGGTAGCCTGTACCTGCAAACGCCAGAATCTATACTGAAAATTGCTGCTCAAAGTTTCCCAAACACTCCTTCTATTTTAAGAAAGAGAAAGACTGAACATCATTTATCAACACCATCACATAAAGTTGGGAAGGACGAAGAAAGTATCAAGGATAGACTTCTTGTATCTGATGAGAGTAAGCAAAATAGTACTTTCCAGAGATCTGAGTTGCAAGATAGAAGTTTCCATGAAAGTTCTCACAATGACACCAATGGACATTGCAATGCTAAATCATTTAATGCATCTCCACCATATCGGTTAAGATCCAAACGAACTACTGTATTAAAGTCCGTCGAGAAGCAGCTTAAGTTTGTATTCAACGAGGAGCAATGTGACAACAACACAAATCATCATAGTCCGACCATTAAAGAGGTTTCTCCAGCCAAAAATAATTTAGAGACAGCAAAGACGGGGGTGACATAGAACATGACTGTAAGTGCCTTCATGAGCTGCTTATTTGTTTATACTTGAACACATGCATATAAATTTTCTTTTCTTTCTCTCGTCAAAGTGCTTGTATGTCTCCTATTATTCTGTTCTTTTACAGCCTATAATTCATGTCTTATCCTGTAGATAATACCTGTTATCCTGTTCTGAAGCAAGAATGAGAACTATTGAACCTATCAATATTGACAACCCGTGGTTAAATGTTCTTTTTGATAGATTTAAGCAGTTCAACAAGCACATTGCTAATTGATTGAAATAGGATGAATTTGGGATCTAAATGATACTGGAGCGCTTGTTTTTCTTTATAAGCCAGGCATAGAACTTGAATCAAATCTGTAAAAATCATATAACCTGGATATGGTTAACAAGGGACAATATATAGAAAAAGGGTGCTCTTGTATTTAATATGTGGGAAATGGTCATCTTGCATGCAGAGGTTCCAACAAGAAGCAGTTAAACCTTGATACACTACTTTGTTTGTTTGATCAGAATTCAACTAGTATTGGGTACATGTTGTTGGTATGTGTGTGTGCTATTCATTGCCTTTTGTGTTCACTGCTTCTATTGGAGCACACTAGATTGCCTCCTAGTATTTCTTATCTGCTACCTCTTCAGTGTGTAAGTTGTTGGCACTAGATCAGGATCTTGTTTCCCTGGAGAAGAATTGCACGAAAGGCAGGGCCTACTTTACCACTCTTTGATCTTGTTTCCTATAGTACAACTTTAACTTGAATAAAGTGAATTTCTCTTTAATTTGTATACCAAGGCCACACGAAAGGATATTGTTCATGAATTACTAAACCTACTACCCTATTGTCCGGGAGTGCTTCAAAGACTTGACCAAGTCTTGCTAGTCTTAATTTTTCTGCTTCATGAGTCACTTATAAAACACTTCCAAGAAACTATGGGAAATGGAGAATGTTGTTGATCTGAGCACTTCATCCAACTGCCTTCTTATCCTATTCTTTTAGCCTCTGTATTTGAGCCATGTGTACATATATTTTTAAAACTTATCGGAGTCAAATATTAACATATCTTCAATGGAAATTTGCTCTATCTTTTGCCATTCCATACACTATGAGGAGTTATATATTATAGGGAGTGTTCTTTGTCATGAGCTCTTTTTACCTATGAACCATACGGTATGAAAGAAAGAACACATCTGGGGGGAAAAAATGGGAAAAAGAAGGAAAGTTGTTATTCAACATGGGACTCACTGTCTATTATTCTTCCTTTTAATG